>NC_074706.1:8511893-8516893 GCF_029448725.1 Salvelinus fontinalis
ACACACACACACACACACAGACAGAGAGAGACACACACACACACACACACACAGAGAGAGACACACACACACACACACACACACACACACACACACACACACACAGAGAGACACACACACACACACAGAGAGAGAGAGACACACACACACACACAGAGAGAGAGACACACACACACACACAGACAGAGAGAGACACACACACACAGAGAGAGACACACACACACACAGAGAGAGACACACACACACACACACACACACACACACACACACACACACACACACACACACACACACACACACAGAGAGAGACACACACACACACACAGAGAGAGAGACACAGACACACACACACAGAGAGAGAGACACAGACACACACACACAGAGAGCGAGACACACACACACACACACACACACACACACACACAGAGAGAGAGACACAGACACACACAGACAGAGAGAGAGAGACAAACACACAAACACACATATGAATGCCAGGCACGCCGACACCCACACAAGCTGGGGAAAAAACCTGGTTCCGTTACTGACAGTCGGCTATGCCTTGTCATGTGGTATTAACATGAATTAAATCAATATTATGGTGGCCCGAACGGACTAAGGCCTTTTGGAAAACCTCATTACTCTGGCAATCGCTGTATTTCACACTCTTACGTGGGACTGTTTTTAAAGCACTGCACTTGTTGCTTTGGGGAGAGACGGACGAAGAGCATCTTGACCACCACAAACACTTAGGGTTGAACGTCTGGCTCCCCACTGAGAATCAATCACACTTTAACATTGTGTGTGTGTCTAGAATATTGTCCTTTAAGTTATGGTGTGACAGTATAGTGTTTTGTATTTCTAACTGAGTTGGACTGTAAGTTATAAATCAGCAAACAGCAGGAATATCTAATATCGCTGCAGTGTGTGAATTGAGAAATATTTCCGTCAGTGTATTGTGGATATGTGTATTTGTTGGCTGTATTTCTGTGTTCTCAGATAAACACAACGCTGTGTTATGACCTCCACGCACGCACGCACGCACGCACGCACACACACACACACACACACACACACACACACACACACACACACACACACACACACACACACACACACACACACACAACTTAAAACTGAATACTCACTGACCAAACAAAGATGGAGAGACACGTAGAGAGAGAGGCTGAGTGTATTTTAATGTATTTTTTAATCACTCCGGTGATGACTTCCTAAACACGGCCACACTTCGACATGTCCCCCTCTCCTCACCAGACACTTAAACATGCCCCTGAATATTGTCTGGGATGGGATTGCCATTCATTCCAATCACAAGACATGAACAAAATGCATCAGTGAATCCTATTTTCTTGCCAATTTCTGAAATGGCACAGTACTGCCCTTTTCTCTGTGTGTGTGTGTGTGTGTGTGTGTGTGTGTGTGTGTGTGTGTGTGTGTGTGTGTGTGTGTGTGTGTGTGTGTGTGTGTGTGTGTGTGTGTGTGTGTGTGTGTGTGTGTGTGGTGCGTGTATGCCTAGTCTACACTGTGTAGCGGTTAGCGATGATGCTAATGATAACCGTCTTCTGGTAGAGATGGAAAGACTTTCCCAAAACCCCTCTAAATGTTAACTACAATGTAGCCTATGACTACCTGGCAGAATGATATCAGGATTATTTGCAGGAATCCAGTGGCCATTTGTTTAGCAAACTCAGTAATCACATGAGGGCTACAGAAACACTGCCGAACCAAACAATGGCCTCTTCCTGGTGGGCAAATGCATTAAAGGGTAACTACCCCAATTACCTCAATTATCTCATACCCCCGCGCATCGACTCTGTACTGGTACTGCCTGTATATAGCCATGTTATTTTCTACTCCCTGTATATAGCCATGTTATTTTCTACTTCCTGTATATAGCCATGTTATTTTCTACTCTCTATATATGGCCATGTTATTTTCTAATCCCTGTATATAGCCATGTTATTGTCTACTCCCTATATTTAGCCATGTTATTGTCTACTCCCTATAAATAGTCTTGTTATTTTCTACTCTCTATATATGGCCATGTTATTTTCTAATCCCTTTATATAGCCATGTTATTTTCTACTCCCTATATATAGCCATGTTATTGTCTACTCCCTATATATAGCCATGTTATTGTCTACTCCCTATAAATAGTCTTGTTATTTTCTACTCTCTATATATGGCCATGTTATTTTCTAATCCCTTTATATAGCCATGTTATTGTCTACTCCCTATAAATAGTCTTGTTATTTTCTACTCTCTATATATAGCCATGTTATTTTCTAATCCCTTTATATAGCCATGTTATTGTATACTCCCTATAAATAGTCTTGTTATTTTCTACTCTCTATATATAGCCATGTTATTTTCTAATCCCTTTATATAGCCATGTTATTGTATACTCCCTATAAATAGTCTTGTTATTTTCTACTCTCTATATATGGCCATGTTATTTTCAACTCCGTATATATAGTCATGTTATTATGTACTCCCTGTATATAGCCATGTAATTTTCTACTCCCTATAAATATTCATGTTATTTTCTACTTTCTATATATAGCCATGTTATTATGTACTCCCTGTATATAGCCATGTTATTTTTTACAACCTATATGTAGCCATTTTATTTTTACTGCCTATATATAGCAATGACATTTTCTACACCCTACTGTATATACAGTGGGCTCCAAAATTATTGGCACCCCTGACTGGCAATGCACAAACAATGCTTAAAAAAATATAAACAATATAATTATGGAGATAAACTCAAAATACCAACATGTGAGTAATACTGTACTTCATTAATGTTTCAATGGAACCAAAATAATTTATTAATTTATTTAAAAATCAATGTCCTCCAAATCAAGGTTTCACAATTAATGGCACCCTTAAAGATTATTGTAAATAACATCTACCAAAATTAAACCACAAATTAAATTCCACTTATTTAAGTTTATCTAAGTCTTAAGGAACTATATTGAGCCATCCCTTCCTGTTTCACTAGGGTATAAAAATGAGGTAACACACATGCAATATCCCTTTGGTTATCCAACACCATGATGAAAACAAAATAATTAGCAGTTCAAAAGAGACAGATTGTAACGATTCTCGTCTGGTGAAGGAGAAGAGGACCAAAATGCAGCGTGGTAAGTGTTCGTCACATTTTAATTTAAAACTGAACACTACACAAAAATAGCAACGAGGAGAAAACAAAATAGTTCTGCAAGATGAACAGACACTACACAGAAAATAAACACCCCCAACCAAAATGGGTAAAACAGGCTACCTAAGTATGACTCTCAATCAGAGACAATGATAGATAGCTGCCTCTGATTGAGAACCATACCAGGCCAAACACAGAAATACAATAACATAGAAAAAATAACATAGACTACCCACCCCAACTCACGCCCTGACCAACCTAACACAAAGACATAAAAAAGGAACTAAGGTCAGAATGTGACACAGATGGTCATAGACCTTCATAAACCTGGTAATGGCTACAAGAAGATCCACAAACGATTGAATATACCACTGAGCACTGTAAGGGCAATTATTAGAACATTCAAAAGATATGGAACAGTTGAAAACCTTACGGGTAGAGGATGCAAATGCATTTTGCCCCCCAGGATAGGGAGGAGGATGGTAAGAGAAGCAACAAAATCCCCATGAATCACTGTGAAAGAATTGCAGGCCTTGGTGGCGTCTTGGTGTCACCAGGTTTCAAAAAGCACCATCAGACGCCACCTCCACAACCACAGGCTCTTTGGAAGGGCTGCCAGAAGAAAGTCCTTTCTGACCCCAAGACACAGACGCTTGGAGTTTGCCAAACGTAATTTAAATTATGACTGGAAGAAGGTGCTCTGGTCAGATGAGACCCAAATTAAACGTTTTGATCAGATACAGCATCGGCCTGTTTGCTGTCGAAACAGAGATGCATACAAGGAGAGGCACCTCATACCCATGGTGAAATATGGTGGTGGGTCAGTGATGTTTTGCGACTGTTATAATTCCAGAGATCCAAGGCCACTGGTTAAGATTTGATGGCATAATGAATTCCACCAAGTATCAGGCAGTATCAGGCTGACAATCTGGTTGCCTTTGATAGAAGGCTGGGACTTGGCCATAGGTGGACTTTCCAACAAGACAATGACCCAAAACATACCTCAAGATCCACACAGAAATGGTTCTGTGACAACAAAATCAATGTTCTGCCATGGCCATCTGTCGCCGGACCTCAATCCAATCGAAAACCTGTGGGCTGAGTTGAGGGCAGTTGATAAGCGCAAACCCAAGAACGTGAAGGATCTTGAAAGGATCTGCATAGAGGAATGGTCCAAAATCCCATCAAATGTGTTCCCTTTCCTGTAATGTTTGACAAGGTTAAGACTCCATGCTGTTTATCCTTGCCAGAGGTGGTTGCACTAAGTACTAAATGAGGAGTGCCAATAATTATGAAACCTTGATTTTGGTTAAATTTATTTTGTATTAAACCATTGTATGATTTTGGTTGGTTCCATTGAAACATTAATAAAGTACAGTATTTCTCACATGTTGGTATTTTGAGTTTATCTCTATAATTATACTGTTTTTATTTTTTGTTATTATCTACTCCCTATATATATCCATGTTATTATCTACTCCCTGTATATAGCCATGTTATTATCTACTCCCCATATATATCGCCATGTTATTATCTACTCCCTATATATAGCCATGTAATTATCTACTCCCTATATATAGCCATGTAATTATCTACTCCCTGTATATAGCCATGTTATTTCTACTCATTATTTGTATTAGTTATTCACTGTGTATTTATTCCTTGTGTCACTATTTCATTTTTTAAATAAAAATGAAATAAAATAATAATCTTTACCTCTATATTGTTGAAAAATGTCACTGTTAGTCTACACCTGTTGTGTACGAGGCATGTGACAAATACGATTTGATTTGAACTGCACACCCACCCACACACA
>NC_074706.1:8519393-8589393 GCF_029448725.1 Salvelinus fontinalis
TGCCAAACGTCCTGCACGGTGTTGGGCTGTAAGCACAACCCCCACCTATGGACGTCGGGCCCTCATACCACCCTCATGGAGTCTGTTTCTGACCGTTTGAGCAGACACATGCACATTTGTGGCCTGCTGGAGGTCATTTTGCAGGGCTCTGGCAGTGCTCCTCCTTGCACAAAGGCGGAGGTAGCGGTCCTGCTGCTGGGTTGTTGCCCTCCTACGGCCTCCTCCACGTCTCCTGATGTACTGGCCTGTCTCCTGGTAGCGCCTCCATGCTCTGGACACTACGCTGACAGACACAGCAAACCTTCTTGCCACAGCTCGCATTGATGTGCCATCCTGGATGAGCTGCACTACCTGAGCCACTTGTGTGGGTTGTAGACTCCGTCTCATGCTACCACTAGAGTGAAAGCACCGCCAGCATTCGAAAGTGACCAAAACATCAGCCAGGAAGCATAGGAACTGAGAAGTGGTCTGTGGTCACCACCTGCAGACTCACTCCTTTATTGGGGGTGTCTTGCTAATTGCCTATAATTTCCACCTTTTGTCTATTCCATTTGCACAACAGCATGTGAAATGTATTATTGTTGCTTCCTAAGTGGACAGTTTGATTTCACAGAAGTGTGATTGACTTGGAGTTACATTGTGTTGTTTAAGTGTTCCCTTTATTTTTTTGAGCAGTGTATATATATATATATATATATATACAGTAAGTATCCCAGGGTCTGGATCCCCCATATAAAACAGTTGTATACTAGACCTTACATTTACCAAATTGACACGGCTGTTGAAAGGAGAGGACCAAGGTGCAGCGTGGTGAGCGTACATGTTCCTTTAATTAACAAGACGGCGAACAAAACAATAAACAATACAAAACAAACCGTGAAGCTTCAGGCTATGTACCCTAAACAAAAGTCAACTTCCCACAAACACAGGTGGAAAAAAGAGCTACCTAAGTATGGTTCCCAATCAGAGACAACGACAGACAGCTGTCCCTGATTGAGAACCATACCCGGCCAAAACATAGAAATAGAAAATCATAGAAACACAAAACAAAGAATTCCCACCCCAACTCACGCCCTGACCAAACCAAAATAGAGACATAAAAATGATCTCTAAGGTCAGGGCGTGACATAAATCTTGATCCTCTATGCATTCTAATATCCTTCCTCATGGGTGTCCTGTCTAAAAAAAGCCAGGATCTTCTGAGAAAGGCATATCCTGTCTCGCTCCAACAATACGCCCCCCATCTCCTCTCCAGTCAAAACTGCACTTAAAGATGGCTAAATAAGTATTACGTGTTAACTCAGCATCTCAGCCAGCTGTTCGTTTGCACTGGTTGGATCCCTGAGAAAATACTGAGGAACGGAGGGGAATTGGTGAGGAGAAGAGGAGGAGAGGAGGAGAGAAGAGGAGGATACCAATGGGAAATCACAACACCATGGTGACTGTGATGTAGTTTGTGTCACCTCTGTCACCTCAGTGGTTTGGGGAGTGATTGACAGTTGATAAGGTGTGTGCGTGTTACTGCTCTCTCGCCCCTCCCTCCCTAGAGGATAACTGTGGCTGGTGTTTACAGAGACCCAGCTGCCCACAGCAGGTCAGTATGGACACAGCACCCCACCTGGGCTTTGAAGAGCAGAATCACCACATCATCAACACTGCTGGGTAAACTCTCTCCCACAGACACTATACCAGTGACTACAAATAAAGGCGTCCGCATGCTTCCCCGCCGAAAACGTTTGGAAGAGTTTGTGCATTTATTATGATGACATTTTGTGATGTCTTCATTGGTTTTGGTGTTCGCCTAGGGTTTTGTTGGCTGTTAGGGCATACAACTTTTTTTCTCAAGGCCAGCTAAAGTTCAGAGCCAGTGACTAAGACGAACACAACACTGGCCCTTGGTGCCTTTCAACAGGATGAAGGGAACTGCACTGAAATGATTGAAAAAGACTGAATCAGTGATGATATTGGATGAAATTCAGTAGTGTGTGTGTGTGTGTGTACGTGCGAACGTTTGTTGTTTGTGTGTGTGTGTTAGTGACCTCTAGGGGCCAGCCAACACCTGGCTGTAGTCCTGTAGGCGAGGAGCCAGGGGTCTGGGGCCAGTGCAAGGCCATCTGATTAATCTAACCCCATAGTGACCTCTTATTGGACACAGCCCACACGGTTAGATCGCCGATGGCTGGAGCTGACACACACAAGTACATACACACACACACTCACACAGATGAATGGACACGCACATGACAAATTAGCGCGCACGCACACACACACATCCTTGTCCGTAAGCTGAGAGAGGTTACATTTGATTAGCAGATAGCTAGCTGAACAGTTGAGACTTAATTCCAGCCAAAGGTGAAAGAGAGAGAGAGAAGTGGAGTCCCACAAGGTACCCTGTTCCCTATATAGTGCGCTACCCTTAAGGGCTTTGGTCAAAAGTAGTGCACTATATTGGAAATAGGGTGCCATTTGAGATGACGCGGCAGTGGAAGTAGTGTTTGTATTGGAGTGCTCTTTTAGTGGTGTTTCAGATGAATTGACTGTTATTCAGGAGGCTTACAGATGGCTTAGAAACACAACAGCCAAACAGCAGCTGGCAACGGCTCAGCAGGGGTGGCCAGGGCACTGCCTGATCACAAACAGACAGCGGTGCAAGCAGATATTTGTGGAGAACATGAAGACACACACAAACACACAACTATTTGAAACTACTCCCTCAAATTTCCTAAAGACGCTGATTAATGATGGGAAGCCAGGTCATAAATATAATCATATTATAACATCATGGCTGACAGATGAATACCAGCCCCAATACTGGACCATGGAATATTGATTTTAGCCAGGTCCAAGGAGGACATAGTCAGAGATGTAATATACAGAGTGATTCTTAATATGGTACAATATTAATGAAACATAATAATCTTTCCTTTAGGTCTTCCACTTTCTTTTCTCAGTATGCTGAGGTATCAAGAACCATTGTTGTGAATGGGAATGACTCAATGATTGGAAACGTGAGTTAGAGTCAGAGTGCCAAAGTCGCAGGGCCCAGTGGAGAGTTACATCCACCTCTCTATATCTCTAATGATTCTCTCTTAAATGGCAGCGTTTAAGAAAAACTACATTCTGAAACAGGCATACAAAGTGAAGTAAACTGCACCCTGGGACTTACCTGTTACCCAGAATGCACCACAGGAGGCCAGGAGGTCACCGGAGAGCGAGGGAGAGAGGGAAGGAGAAGAGAAGAAGAAAGAAACATTAGTTGGCTGAAACTGAAAAAGCTCGGGTCCACATTTGACGTCAGACATTCAACTGAATTCCTCTGTCCAGCACTGAAAGGGGGACACGGGTTGTGTCGTTCTGATCAGTGCAGATGACTCAGTGATTTTGGAAAAGTGAGGCTGAGTCAATGACTACATAGTGCACTACTTTTGACCAGATCCCTATGGGACTTACTCCCTATACAGGGAATGGGGTGCCATTAGGGACACAGCTAACGCCTGAGTGAAGTTGTTCAGGTTTCATGAGTGTACCTAGCTGTCGCTATGAGACAAACATCAATATCCCACTCGCCGCATAATTAGATTCAAATTAGCACAGCTTTATTTAAACAGGAATTGTAGACAGAGTTAATTAAAAAGAGGAAGATGTGGGAGATGAGCACGACTCAGGTGCTAACAGCTTTGCTAACGGAGAAGAAGACATGGAGAGACAATAAGGAGGACTCCAGAGTGGTGATGGAAGTGAGGGGAGGTGATAGGTGGAAGGCGGAGGGAGAGAGAGTCAGTGTTTCCTAACCACTCTTAGGCAGAATGTACCATGTGAAAATAAGAGACTATTTGTGTTGACGGGAGGCCTTGAATATGACTAAGGTGTCACGTTCACTGGAATAAATGCCGGACCAAGGCGCAGCGGATGTTGAGTTCCACATTATTTATTAGAAAGTGAAACTAAGTAAAGACAAAAACAAATAAACAATAAACTAACAACGAACCGTGACTACAGAGGTGCTACGTGCACTAACTCAAAATAATATCCCATAAATACAGGTGGGAAAAATGCTACTTAAATATGATCCCCAATTAGAGACAATGATAGCCAGCTGCCTCTAATTGGGAATCATACAAAATCACCAACATAGAAAAACAAACCTAGAACGCCACATAGAAATAATAAACTAGACTAACCCCCCAGTTACGCCCTGACCTACTCCACCATAGAAAATAAGGACTCTCTATGGTCAGGATGTGACATAAGGCTAATAATGACCATTTATTGGGAAAATAGGTAAGTGTGGTTCAGGGTTATCTTTAGTGATATTGAATATGAAGCAATAAGCTTCACACATTTTTTATACATCATTCATATCTGGGAGAAAACAACTATTAACCCGGGAATCTAAACTGAATATCTCTCGGAATGTTTCACTATTGGTTTACTTCAGTGAATAACATTTCGTTTGGATTGCACTCCTATAACCTACAGCTAAGAACATCGCTGCCTTAGCTTTCCTCATTGATCCTATTCAGGCCTGTCC
The DNA here is from genome assembly GCF_029448725.1 of Salvelinus fontinalis. Taxonomy (NCBI): domain Eukaryota; kingdom Metazoa; phylum Chordata; class Actinopteri; order Salmoniformes; family Salmonidae; genus Salvelinus; species Salvelinus fontinalis. The sequence continues at coordinate 8,523,925 of NC_074706.1, forward strand.
ATGCTCAGCGTTTAGCTAGGACAACAGCAACTCAATCTTCTCCATTACTCTGGTGCCTATAGCATCTTCACACACACACACCACACCACACCACACCACACCACACCACACCACACCACACCACACCACACCACACCACACCACACCACACACACCACACACACCACACACCACACACCACACACACACACACACACACACACACACACACACACACACACACACACACACACACACACACACACACACACACACACCACACACACACACCACACACCACACACCAACCGTCCTCTCCTCTTTACAGTCTGTGGCAGTTCTAGTTGAGTGAACACCAGCCAAGCAGTCTTTCCCAGCCAGATGCAGTAAAGACGTCCATGGAACTCGACCAAAACAATGGAATTGACATGGAAACGCGTGGGGAAAGATCCCCTAGTGGGGAAAGATCCTGAATCTCCTCATTCCCCCCAGCAGAATTAGTCTACATTTAGGATATTGTTTATATGTGCAGTATAATGCTTGTATGGATGTCAACCCCAACACATGTTCATGTCATCGTTACCAGTCAACTGCATTACAGTTCAAAAAAACGACCGGAGTTAGCATTTAGCAGTCACTTCTTCTAAACCTGAAAAGAGACTACTTCTAAATGTTATGCAGTGAAAACAGCCAAATATATCCAAATCCGACTTTAGTCGCCACATTGTGTGCCTTTTACAATACACCAATCATGACAGATTTGACCAATATCCACTTGGTTAGATCAGATTAGTTGAATGTGCGCCAGTCCGGCGCCCTTCTATCCCCCACGGTCTGCGTTCCATTGACCTCTTTACCGCATCTATATGGAATGAAAGAATTACTGCAGGGGCGTTTGTTTGAACAGGGAGCTCTCCCTCTGTCCCTTTCCCCTTGGTATAGAAATAACCCCAATAATAAGGCTGCTACATATATGCAGGCAGGGCGATAGCAAGCAGTCAATATCTTCTCATCCTTAGAGAGGCTCAGTGTGTGTGTGTGTTCATGTGTGTGTGTGTGTGTGTGTGTGTGGCTCTCTCCCGCCTCTCTGGGTAGAAATTGATCATCTTCTGTATTTTCCTCCACAGTAACGCCACAGCAGCATATCAAACCACCGGGCCATTTAATGATGTCATCCCTTACATACACACTGCTGCTGGTTAGCACAGACACACTTCGCTTGGAGAGTCGTTAAAAGAATGGATCAGGGGACAGGGGGACGGACAGAGAGGACAAAGGAAAGAGGTAGGAGAGGGGGACTAAGCGCCTGTAGGGAAAGAGAGAGAGGACGGATGGTGGGAGAGGGGGACTAACAGCGTGTAGGGAAAGAGAGAGAGGACGGATGGTGGGAGAGGGGACTAACAGCGTGTAGGGAAAGAGAGAGAGGACGGATGGTGGGAGAGGGGGACTAACAGCATGTAGAGAAAGAGAGAGAGGACGGATGGTGGGAGAGGGGGACTAACAGCATGTAGGGAAAAAGAGAGAGGATGGATGGTGGGAGAGGGGGCCTAACAGCATGTAGGGAAAGAGAGAGAGGACGGATGATGGGAGAGGGGACTAACAGCGTGTAGAGAAAGAGAGAGAGGACGGATGATGGGAGAGGGGACTAACAGCATGTAGAGAAAGAGAGAGAGGACGGATGATGGGAGAGGGGACTAACAGCATGTAGAGAAAAAGAGAGAGGACGGATGGTGGGAGAGGGGACTAACAGCATGTAGGGAAAGAGAGAGAGGACGGATGGTGGGAGAGGGGGACTAACAGCATGTAGGGAAAGAGAGAGAGGACGGATGGTGGGAGAGGGGGACTAACAGCATGTAGGGAAAGAGAGAGAGGACGGATGATGGGAGAGGGGGACTAACAGCATGTAGAGAAAGAGAGAGAGGACGGATGATGGGAGAGGGGGACTAACAGCATGTAGGGAAAGAGAGAGAGGACGGATGATGGGAGAGGGGGACTAACAGCATGTAGGGAAAGAGAGAGAGGACGGATGATGGGAGAGGGGGACTAACAGCATGTAGAGAAAGAGAGAGAGGACGGATGATGGGAGAGGGGGACTAACAGCATGTAGAGAAAGAGAGAGAGGACGGATGATGGGAGAGGGGGTCTAACAGCATGTGGAGAAAGAGAGAGAGGACGGATGGTGGGAGAGGGGACTAACAGCATGTAGGGAAAGAGAGAGAGGACGGATGATGGGAGAGGGGGACTAACAGCATGTAGGGAAAGAGAGAGAGGACGGATGATGGGAGAGGGGGACTAACAGCATGTAGAGAAAGAGAGAGAGGACGGATGGTGGGAGAGGGGACTAACAGCATGTAGGGAAAGAGAGAGAGGCCGGATGGTGGGAGAGGGGACTAACAGCATGTAGAGAAAGAGAGAGAGGACGGATGCAGCCATAGGGACTAACCTACAGGGCGAAATAAAGTCCCCTCCCTAGGGGCAAGAGCAGATACACACAGGGCGCTATACAAGAGCAGATACACACAGGGCGCTATACAAGAGCAGAAACACACAGGGCGCTATACAAGAGCAGATACACACAGGGCGCTATACAAGAGCAGATACACACAGGGCGCTATACAAGAGCAGATACACACAGGGCGCTATACAAGAGCAGATACACACAGGGCGCTATACAAGAGCAGATACACACAGGGCGCTATACAAGAGCAGATACACACAGGGCGCTATACAAGAGCAGAAACACACAGGGCGCTATACAAGAGCAGATACACACAGGGCGCTATACAAGAGCAGATACACACAGGGCGCTATACAAGAGCAGAAACACACAGGGCGCTATACAAGAGCAGATACACACAGGGCGCTATACAAGAGCAGATACACACAGGGCGCTATACAAGAGCAGATACACACAGGGCGCTATACAAGAGCAGAAACACACAGGGCGCTATACAAGAGCAGATACACACAGGGCGCTATACAAGAGCAGATACACACAGGGCGCTATACAAGAGCAGAAACACACAGGGCGCTATACAAGAGCAGATACACACAGGGCGCTATACAAGAGCAGATACACACAGGGCACTATACAAGAGCAGATACACACAGGGCGCTATACAAGAGCAGATACACACAGGGCGCTATACAAGAGCAGATACACACAGGGCGCTATACAAGAGCAGATACACACAGGGCGCTATACAAGAGCAGAAACACACAGGGCGCTATACAAGAGCAGATACACACAGGGCGCTATACAAGAGCAGATTTACACAGGGCGCTATACAAGAGCAGATACACACAGGGCGCTATACAAGAGCAGATACACACAGGGCGCTATACAACCACCTATAGTGTTTTCATCCTATATATTCAGAGCAGCACCACCATCTGTTCTTGCCCCATGTCTACCTGCTGTCTGGTTGGGATTGTTTACCACACTGTTAATATGGAGTAGATAGGGGTTCTTTTTCTGTCCTCCTGCTGTCTTTCCTCCAGCACTCTGTCGTGTGTGCCTAGTGAACCTACCCCATGCAGCCCCACACAACATGGCTTCTATAGGAGCCAGTGGGAGGCGGACTACAGGAGGGGCTGATGCTGGTTGATACCTCCTGAGTTTCAGCTGCTCCTGTTGCTCAGACTCCCCAGGGTGTGTGTATGGGTGTGTGTGTGTGTATGCATGCCTGTGTGCTTATTTGTGTATGTATGCATGCATGTGTTATGTCTGTGCGCATATGTGTGCCCGTGTGTGTGTATCTGTGTGTGTGTGTTTCATTTGTGTGTGTGTACGAGTGAGTGGGCAAAGCGGGGTGAGAAAAGGTCCCTAAGCCTCGGATTTCAGCCTATCGGCACCCCGCTGTGCCAGTCCACAGACCTCTGAGACACAGAGAGACAGAGAGAAAGAAAAAAAGAAAGAATGCCGGGGTAAAAAAAGAACGGGAAAACGACAGGACGTCCCCCCCCAAAATGAGGGCATTCTTTCCCAATTCTCTTCTGCTCGGTTGCATGTCATGAATCCGCGGGATCTTTCGGATAATTGTGAGCCTTGTCAGAAAAATTTACCCGGGGCGCACCACCATGCCACCCTCCCCCGGTTGGGGTTCTAAATAACAACAATCATCATGATTGTGAAGTAGGCTGGCCGGGTTGGACCGTTCCATTCAGAGTAATGAGGGGTCCCACTGTTTTTACGGCCCTCGTAGAGAAGCTAAGCTCTCACTGCAGGGCGCCGGGGCCCGCCATTACTGTTCCCCAACTGCTACTAGCCAGACAGCAGGTGATTACACCCACACAAATTCACACAAAAACTTCACACACACAGTCATGTATGCCCGCGCATACACATTCAAAACATAAGTTCACACAAACACACACTCATAGAAACACACAGAAAAAGAAGAGAGAAACTCTCTCTCTCTCTCACACACAAACACACAGTCAGATCAGTGAGAACAGAGTAGCAAGGCCTCTGTCACAGTCAGTGTGTTTAATAGGAAAAGAGCCATGAGAGAAAGAAGGGACCATACCTTCTAAAGGAGAAGATTAACACACCTTTCTGCTGTGTTACAATATATGCATGATTAGCGGGAAAATCCCAAAGAGACACTTACCAAAGAGACACTTACCAAAGAGACATTTACCAAAGAGACATTTACCAGAGACATTTACCAGAGACATTTACCAGAGACATTTACCAGAGACATTTACCAAAGAGACATTTACCAAAGAGACATTTACCAGAGACATTTACCAAAGAGACATTTACCAGAGACATTTACCAGAGACATTTACCAGAGATACATTTACCAAAGAGACATTTACCAAAGAGACATTTACCAAAGAGACATTTACCAAAGAGACATTTACCAAAGACATTTACCAAAGACATTTACCAAAGACATTTACCAAGGAGACATTTACCAGAGACATTTACCAAATACATTTACCAAAGAGGCATTTACCAAGGAGACATTTACCAAAGAGACATTTACCAGAGACATTTACCAGAGACATTTACCAAAGAGACATTTACCAGAGACATTTACCAGAGACATTTACCAGAGACATTTACCAGAGACATTTACCAAAGAGACATTTACCAAATACATTTACCAAATACATTTACCAAAGATACATTTACCAAAGAGACATTTACCAAAGAGGCATTTACCAAGGAGAATTTACCAAAGAGACATTTACCAAGGAGACATTTACCAAAGACATTTACCAAAGACATTTACCAGAGACATTTACCAAAGAGACATTTACCAAAGAGACATTTACCAAAGAGACATTTACCAGAGACATTTACCAGAGACATTTACCAAAGATACATTTACCAAAGATATATTTAACAGAGACATTTACTAAAGAGACATTTACCAAAGAGACATTTACCAAAGCTACATTTACCAGAGACATTTACCAAAGAGACATTTACCAAAGACATTTACCAAAGATACATTTACCAAAGATATATTTAAAAGAGACATTTACTAAAGAGACATTTACCAAAGATACATTTACCAAAGAGACATTTACCAAAGAGCAATTTACCAAAGAGACATTTACCAGAGAGACATTTACCAAAGAGACATTTACCAAAGAGACATTTACCAAAGAGATATTTACCAAAGAGACATTTACCAGAGACATTTACCAAAGAGACGTTTACCAAAGAGACATTTACCAAATACATTTACCAAAGATACATTTACCAAAGAGACATTTACCAAAGAGACATTTACCAAAGAGGCATTTACCAAGGAGACATTTACCAAAGACATTTACCAAAGACATTTACCAAAGACATTTACCAAAGAGACATTTACCAAAGAGACATTTACCAAAGAGACATTTACCAGAGACATTTACCAAAGATACATTTACCAAAGATATATTTAACAGAGACATTTACTAAAGAGACATTTACCAAAGAGACATTTACCAAAGAGACATTTACCAAAGAGACATTTACCAAAGCTACATTTACCAAAGCTACATTTACCAAAGCTACATTTACCAAAGCTACATTTACCAAAGCTACATTTACCAAAGGTACATTTACCAGAGAGACATTTACCAAAGAGACATTTACCAAAGATATATTTAAAAGATACATTTACTAAAGAGACATTTACCAAAGAGACATTTACCAAAGATACATTTACCAAAGAGACATTTACCAGAGACATTTACCAAAGATACATTTACCAAATATACATTTACCAGAGAGACATTTACCAAATACACATTTACCAAAGAGACATTTATCAAGGAGACATTTCCTTAAATAAAGAAGGGATGAAAAGGAATATTTGGTAAAACATGACCAAGCTAAATCTTTGACGCACACACACATGTACACATTCACACACACTCTCTCTTTCGCTCTCACAACAACATGTGTTAATCAGCAGGTAGTGCAACCATTACATCACAATGCTAATCAGTGGGTAGTGTAACCATTACATCGCAATGCTAATGAGTGGGTAGTGTAACCATTACATCGCAATGCTAATGAGTGGGTAGTGTAACCATTACATCACAATGCTAATCAGTGGGTAGTGTAACCATTACATCGCAATGCTAATGAGTGGGTAGTGCAACCATTACATCACAATGCTAATCAGTGGGTAGTGTAACCATTACATCACAATGCTAATCAGTGGGTGGTGTAACCATTACATCACAGCAAGTCCCCCTGAGTCATCATTGATTGACAGCTCTTGCTTCTGGGCCTGCCTCCAAACTATTACTGTTATCATGGGAGGTTAAACACCAGGAGAGAAAGAGAGAAACAAAGAGAGAGAGAGAGAGAGAGAGAGAGAGAAACAAAGAGAGAGAGAGAGAGAGAGAGAGAGAGAGAGAGAGAGAGAGAGAGAGAGAGAGAGAGAGAGAGAGAGAGAGAGAGAGAGAGAGAGAGAGAGAGAGAGAGAGAGAGAGAGAGAGAGAGAGAGAGAGAGAGAGAGAGAGAGAGAGAGAGAGAGAGAGAGAGAGAGAGAGAGAGAGAGAGAGAGAGAGAGAGAGAGAGAGAGAGAGAGAGAGAGAGAGAGAGAGAGAGAGAGAGAGAGAGAGAGAGAGAGAGGGAGAGAGGGAGAGAGGGAGAGAGGGAGAGAGGGGGAAAGAGAGAGGGAGAAGGGGAAAGAGAAATAAACTGTAGAAGAGAGATAGAGAAAAAGAGAAATAGAAAAAAAGAAAAAAGAGCAAGAGCTTCCACTTTCCCTCCTCCCATGTTTCCCATCCATTACAAGTCTATCACAACACATTAAACCTGCTCTTCCAAACAAGAGGAGAATACCTCATTAAATAAATGAATCATCTTGTATATATCCCTCATCATGTATATATCCCTCTCTAATTCCACATATATACCTCCTTAATCACCAGTCCACCACAGCCGTTTCCCTTTATGGGAAAAAAAACCCACCCATTCTAGCCCAATCCTAGTACAGTCAGCAAAACATATGGTCTCCCAGTCTCAGTGCCTAAAGATCTAATACATAAATCAACTGTTTTGTAAAATTGCACAGTTCCAAAAAAATATCAGCCTTATTTTTTATTTATTCAAGGTATTCATTCTGTCATGATTATAATCTTACAGATTACGGTACTATCTTACTGTTTTAACATGGTCTATTCACCCTACTTCTACAGTATCTACATATTTTCCCTACAGAGCTTTTCATGGATGGAGTTTCATCTCCATTCGTTTCCTATTGAACCTAGCGGATAGTTCATATTGCCGAATGGTCACTGGTTCGAAGACCCGAGCAGACAAAGTGAAATATCTGTCGATGTGCCCTTTAGCATGGCACTTAATCCTAATTTGCTCTAGGGGCGCCGTCCTACGAAGGCTGACCCTGTAAAACAGCACATTTCCCTGCACCTCGCCTGTGTACTGGATGTGAAAATAAAACATCACTTATGAAAAAAGATTGCAGTATAACTGCAGTACAATGCAGTCAGAGTGCAAACTGCAGTATGCTGCAAATACCGCATCCCATATGATACAGTCATTTCGCAGTATAACTGCAGTTACAGTGCAGTATAACTGCAGTTCAACTGTAGTACACTGCAGTTATACTGCAATCACTGCGTCCAAAATACCACGGCCGACTTCACATACTGCATTTTTACTGCAGTTTCAAAACTGCTATTTTTTTTGAAAGGGAGTTTTTTACATTTCTAACAGCTTAATGCAACCTCTACTTCTGGGTGACTCCCGTGTAAAGAGGTGATTGACTGACGGAGAGACGTTTATTATCCCCTGTACGATACCACCAGTCTCTTTCATATATTGCACCGTCACTCACACTGAGAGAGCATGTGTGTTTGTGAGAGTGAGAGAGAGTTTGCTGTGTGTGTGTGTGTGTGTGTGTGTGTGTGTGTGTGTGTGTGTGCGTGCGTGCGTGCGTGCGTGCGTGCGTGCGTGCGTGACGGCCAATAAATCCCAGTGTGAAAATCTGCGTGTATGAATACGTGTCTACAGTTGAAGTTGGAAGTTAACATACACCTTTAGCCAAATACATTTAAACTCAGTTTTTTTACAATTCCTGACAATTAATCCGAGTAAAAATTCCCTGTTTTAGGTCAGTTAGGATCACCACTTTATTTTAAGAATGTGAAATGTCAGAATAATAGTAGAGAGAATTATTTATTTCAGCTTTTGGTTCTTTCATCACATTCCCAGTGGGTCAGAAGTTTACATACACTCAATTAGTATTTGCTAGCATTGCCTTTAAATTGTTTAACTTAGGTCAAACATTTCGGGTAGCCTTCCACAAGCTTCCCACAATAAGTTGGGTGTATTTTGACATATTCCTCCTGACAGAGCTGGTGTAACTGAGTCAGGTTTGTAGGCCTCCTTGCTCGCACACGCTTTTTCAGTTCTACCCACAAATTTTCTATAGTATTGAGGTCAGGGCTTTGTGATGGCCACTTCAATACCTTGACTTTGTTGCCCTTAAGCCATTTTTCCTCAACTTTGGAAGTATTGTAATTGTCCATTTGGAAGACCCATTTGCGACCAAGCTTTAACTTCCGACTGATGTCTTGAGATGTTGCTTTAAACGTGGTACCTTCAGGCATTTGGAAATTGCTCCCAAGGATGAACCAGACTTGTGGAGGTCTACAATTGTTTTCTGAGGTCTTGGCTGATTTCTTTTGATTTTCCCATGATGTCAAGCAAAGAGGCACTGAGTTAGGTAGGCCTTGAAATACATCCACAGGTACACCTCCAATTGACTCAAATGATGTCAATTAGCCTATCAGAAGCTTCTAAAGCCATGACATCATTTGGAATTTTCCAAGCTGTTTAAAGGCATAGTCAACTTAGTGTATGTAAACCTCTGACCCACTGGAATTGTGATACAGTGAATTATAAGTGAAATAATATGTCTGTAAACAATTGTTGAAAAATTACTTGTGTCATGCACAAAGTAGATGTCCTAACCGACTTGCCAAAACAATAGTTTGTTAACAAGAAATGTGTGGAGTGGTTGAGAAACTAGTTTTAATGACTCCAACCTAAGTGTATGTAAACTTCTGACTTCAACTGTGTATCTGAGTGTGTACTGACCATTAGTGCATCTACAGTATGTATTCCCTTCTATCTAAGTCTCTCTTCCTCTCTCTGCAGCTCATAGCGCTCTGTGAAGCCTCTTACTTTATTGTTCCGCGTTTCCGCTACATGATCAGATGTGCTCTCGTGAATAAATTAGTATTTACTAACCGGATTGGCCTCAATAAAATGGCGGTCATAAAGTGACGCCTGGCAGCTCTCCTCCTGCCTCCTGGGAGAGAGGGCTAACAGACACCTAAGGCCTGGGGCGGAGGGGGGAAGACGTGTGTGAGGCGAGGATGATCACACACACACGCGCACACACACATGCGCACACACACACACACACACATGCGCACACACACACATGCGCACACACACACATGCGCACACACACACACGCACACACACACAGACACATAGACACTTGAGCACACACACGCACACACAGCGAGGTGCTTTACATGTAAGATTAGCCTGGAGTGACCAGGCTCACTGCCAAGTGTGTAAGTATGGGAGGACTCTTTGGGACACCTCGACCCACACCTCATAGCCACTCTAAATGACACCAGGATAAGATTCAGCCTTAGTCTTGTCAGGTAGTCAGTCAGTCTGTCCGTCCGTCCACATGTCCATCCGCTTATCATTAAAGATAACCACAGACACCATTTCTCTGTGAGGAGGAATAGAGCTGTCAATCACAGCCTCTCCTCTGTCCTCTCTGAGAACGGCTAAATTGGCCTTGTCAGGACCGAGCCAGACTCTCACAAAATCAAATATTCACTCACTGTCTCCTCTATTACAGCCCCGATTACTGAGGTTGAATAACTCTGCCTTCCCTTCTCTCGGCCTCTCCGGCCGACCCCTACCATTCCCACTTCAATCTTCATCTGAGAGCCAGAAAGAAAGAGGAAATAGACAGTCGGGAAATGGACAGAGAGAGGAAATGGACAGAGAGAGGAAATAGACAGAGAGAGGAAAAATAGAGGGTAAATAGACAGAGAGAGGAAATGGACAGAGAGAGGAAATAGACAGAGATGGGAAATAGACAGAGAGAGGAAATAGACAGAGAGAGGAAATGGACAGAGAGAGGAAATAGACAGAGAGAGGAAATAGACAGAGATGGGAAATAGACAGAGAGAGGAAATAGACAGAGATGGGAAATAGACAGAGATGGGAAATAGACAGAGATGGGAAATAGACAGAGATGGGAAATGGACAGAGAGAGGAAATGGACAGAGAGAGGAAATAGACAGAGAGAGGAAAAATAGAGGGTAAATAGACAGAGAGAGGAAATGGACAGAGAGAGGCAATAGACAGAGATGGGAAATAGACAGAGAGAGGAAATAGACAGAGAGAGGAAATGGACAGAGAGAGGAAATAGACAGAGATGGGAAATAGACAGAGATGGGAAATAGACAGAGATGGGAAATAGACAGAGATGGGAAATAGACAGAGATGGGAAATAGACAGAGATGGGAAATAGACAGAGATGGGAAATGGACAGAGAGAGGAAATGGACAGAGAGAGGAAATAGACAGAGAGAGGAAAAATAGAGGGTAAATAGACAGAGAGAGGAAATGGACAGAGAGAGGAAATAGACAGAGACGGGAAATGGACAGAGAGAGGAAATAGACAGAGAGAGGAAATGGATAGGGTAAATAGACAGAGAGAGGAAATGGACAGAGAGAGGAAATAGACAGAGACGGGAAATAGACAGAGAGAGGAAATAGACAGAGAGAGGAAATAGACAGAGAGAGGAAATAGACAGAGAGAGGAAATAGAGAGGGTAAATAGACAGAGAGGGTAAATAGACAGAGAGAGGAAATGGACAGATAGAGGAAATGGACAGAAAGGGGAAATAGACAGAGTGAGGAAATAGACAGAGTGAGGAAATGGACAGGAAGGGGAAATGGACAGAAAGGGGAAATAGACATAGTGAGGAAATGGACAGAAAGGGGAAATAGACAGAGTGAGGAAATGGACAGAAAGGGGAAATAGACAGAGTGAGGAAATAGAGTGAGGAAACAGACAGAGGGGAAATAGACAGAGAAAAAAGGATGTGAATTTGTGTGGTTTTGAAGTATACTCTTAAGCAGAACAGCGCCCCCACTTGCTCAGATAGAACAGGACAAGAGAGAGAGAGAGAGAGAGAGAGAGAGAGAGAGAGAGAGAGAGAGAGAGAGAGAGAGAGAGAGAGAGAGAGAGAGAGAGAGAGAGAGAGAGAGAGATATACAGAGATAGACAGATAGACAGATAGAGAGAGATACAGAGATAGACAGATAGACAGATAGAGAGAGATACAGAGATAGACAGATAGACAGATAGAGAGAGATACAGAGATAGACAGATAGACAGATAGAGAGATATACAGAGATAGACAGATAGACAGATAGAGAGAGTGAGAGAGATAGACAGATAGACAGATAGAGAGATAGACAGATAGACAGAGAGAGAGATATACAGAGATAGACAGATAGACAGATAGAGAGAGATACAGAGATAGACAGATAGACAGATAGAGAGAGATACAGAGATAGACAGATAGACAGATAGAGAGATATACAGAGATAGACAGATAGACAGATAGAGAGAGATACAGAGATAGACAGATAGACAGATAGAGAGATATACAGAGATAGACAGATAGACAGATAGAGAGAGATACAGAGATAGACAGATAGACAGATAGAGAGAGATACAGAGATAGACAGATAGACAGATAGAGAGATATACAGAGATAGACAGATAGACAGATAGAGAGATACAGAGATAGACAGATAGACAGATAGAGAGAGATACAGAGATAGACAGATAGACAGATAGAGAGAGATACAGAGATAGACAGATAGACAGATAGAGAGAGATACAGAGATAGACAGATAGACAGATAGAGAGAGATACAGAGATAGACAGATAGACAGATAGAGAGAGATACAGAGATAGACAGATAGAGAGATATACAGAGATAGACAGATAGACAGATAGAGAGAGATACAGAGATAGACAGATAGACAGATAGAGAGAGATACAGAGATAGACAGATAGACAGATAGAGAGATATACAGAGATAGACAGATAGACAGATAGAGAGAGAGAGCGTCATCCGGATTAGGGGAGGGTTTGGCCAGCAGTGATGTCCTTGTCACATCGCTCACTAGTGACTCCTGTGGAGGGCCGGGTGCAGTGCACGCTGACACGGTCGCCAGGTGCACGGTGTTTCCTCCGACACACTGGTGCGGCTGGCTTCCAGGTTAAGTGGGCATTGTGTCAAGAAGCAGTGCGGCTTGGCTGGGTTGTGTTTCGGGGGACGCACGGCTCTCGACCTTCGCCTGACCCAAGTCCGTACGGGAGTTGCAGCGATGAGACAAGACTGTAACTACCAATTGGATACCACGAAATTGGGGAGAAAAAAATTGGGGGAGAAATAGACAGAGAGAGAAAGAGAGAGAGGCCGTATGTGAAGAGACAATCATGAGAGAGAACATCACAAAACGAGAGGAATTACACTTATAAACACAACCCTATGTATTTACTGTATGTGAATCTTTATAACAGTGTAGGCCCTGAATATTTGTATTCCACTAACCTTCTTCTATAGATCTGTAGAGTATAGAACTGCCCTACGTAACTGGGTCTAAACACCACCATAGAAGAAGATAAAAAGACAGCAAAAACAAACAACGTCAGAACGATTGTCACGATCCTTTCCCCGCTCTAAAGAGGGACGGCGACCATGAAAAAACGGCAGAAATTCATTTGAAGTCTTTAAGCGGCTTACGGCACCCCGCGACAATGCAACGCAAATGTTGCGCTTTCTTCGGAATGCGTAATTTAGCCATTTCACGGTTTGTTAGTCACCACTGTCTTGGGGTTTCAAGATGAGGAGGGTGTGTGTGTGTGTGTGTGTTGGGGACAAAGGCGGACGCCAACGTCGGATTCACTAATCCAGTAAGGCCTTCGCGGCCTGGCCGACAACAGGCTTAGTTAGCACGGCCGCTCCCTCAATGAGCCACGATGAGCCCTCGAATGAACCTTCTATGGAGCACAAATCCCACGGACAATCACTCAGGTTTTTATGTTGCCGCCTTTGTCATAGCCGAGAGGGCCGAGGACCCCAACCGGTCCCGCGGAGAGAAGGGAGAATGCTTATGACTGGACTATCAACTAAGAAGGTTTTACTAGGCAAGAGGCGGATGGAGAAGAAACAAGGGGTTGTCCAGTGTAATCTCACTAGTATGTTAATGTATAAATCCTCTATAGGCTTAGAGTCAAGACAATAGGGGAGTGTGTGTTGGCGTAAGCCCCCCCCCCCCCCCATTCAGAATAACAGCCTCTTCGATGGCTTCGACGGCTGTTGCCGGGGTCAACGATGGGTTGTTGAAGAGTTAAAAGTGACCTGGAGTTTATAGGGTTAAAACGACTCTATTTTGACTTGGGGCGCTTTGGGGTGGTTGTTTAGTGTGATGGATCTGTGCGTCTCTCACAGGATCCATTAGGGCTCTGAAGTCCCCGCGCGGTTTCCACATTTCAGCAGCTAATTCCATCGACCGGGGCTACGGAAGGCATTTCAGCACCACAGGAGCCCAAAGGTGAAAAATGGTTTGAGTCGAATGGGTACTCAAAGGTTAGGCCTGACATACACAAACCAGGAAACCCCCTAACACACACACACACACACACACACACACACACTCAAATTCTCATACACACACATCCCTCCAGGACAAGACCATATTAATGGCTGTAAAGTCTGGTTTCACTCACATCTCTCCCCCCTGTCAAAAATCCAAGGCATTATCCATTCAGCTGTCACAAGCACACACACACACACACACACACACACACACACACACTGCAATCACCAGTACCATACGATATCTCTCCCTCAAAATGGATGCTTGCTATCCCTTTCTGTTCATCTCTGGCGCTGACTCTCTCTTCCACTAAGTGAGGTGTTGCAGACTGATGTTGTCTTATCCATTCTGGAGATGTTATATTCTCTGTTCCTCCGACTGTGTCCTCTTGTTTAAAATTAACTTATTTTAATTAAAACTCCCTTTTGTGACTCAGTGAGCGCACGCGCACACGCACACACATCACACACACACACACACACACAGTATTCACACACACACACAAACATAGACACACACACACAGACAGACAGATACTGACGCTATGTATTGGCCAGTGAAAGGCTTCGAAAGCGACCGGTCGGCCATGTTGGCACTCCCCAGAAGGAGCAGTCCTCCATAGGAATTCTATAGTATTTCAATTGAATGTTTAAATGAAAAAATGTCATGTATTTTGTTGTTGTAGTACGGACAATAACATTAGTAGATATACTTTAAGGAAAATGTTGTAATATTTTTTCATTTGTATTATTACATCACATAATTTTATTTAAAAGTATGCATTAAGGTGTCTGTTATAGAATAAACGTGTCAAAAACGAATGAATAAATGCATTTCTAGCTTCCAAAATATTGTTTACACTGGTGGGGGAGTTCCAAGATGGAGGCACGGTGTCTTCAACACAGTTGAAGTGTAGCCTGAACGCTCCGGCCGGCGGTATCAGGGGGTTAAAGTGAGCTGGGGAGTACACACACGCACACACACACACGCACACACACACACACAGTCGCTCTCTCGTTAAAATACACACATAAAGACGTAGGGCCTCTCTGCAAATTATAAAAGTGTTTAGTAGAAATGGTGGGAGGATCCGTCTGACTGTAAATGAATAGTTACCCCAGCGACCCGACTGCTGAATAATGGAGACCCGTCAGACGTAATTCAGGCTGTGCAGGCTGGGGAGTGGGAGGAGTGTGTGTGGGTGTGTGGATGTGGTTGTGTGTGTGTTTGTGTGAGCCTGTTTAAGCACAGTTCCCTAGCCACCGTGCCGATTAAGATAAATAAATGTGTTTCTGCTCCCACGGCCATCGAGGATAATTCAAAGAATGCAGGCGCTGGAGACTCAAAGCGGCCATGCATAATGAAAATGAAAGAGTCTGGCTGGGCGCAGATACACACAGACGCACATCCAAAAGTGTGTTTTATTTCCTCCTATAATGTGCACGGATCAATGGAAGCATCTGGAGTGAATTGAGGAGGCAGGCCGAACAGAAATGTATGATGTTCTTAACACGTTACCAGTCAATACTGAAACAACTCCGGATGCATTAACACTATAAATAATATAACGCATACATGTTCCCTACACACACAAACATGAAAACATCCTTTACACTAACACTGTCAGCCCTTACTGTAAAACAAGACTTACTGTACCTCCATGTGCCAAACCAGGGTGAGCTGTAAGCCCTTACTGTAAAACAATACTTACTGTACCTCCATGTGCCAAAACAGGGTGAGCTGTAAGCCTTTACTGTAAAACAATACTTACTGTACCTCCATGTACCAAACCAGGGTGAGCTGTCAGCCCTTACTGTAAAACAATACTTACTGTACCTCCATGTGCCAAACCAGGGTGAGCTGTAAGCCCTAACTGTAAAACAAGACTTACTGTACCTCCATGTGCCAAACCAGGGTGAGCTACACTACTTTACACATATCAATACAGTCTTACTCCATAGGTGGCTAATATACTAGCAAACATGTATCAAAGAATATACACTATTTGGCACATATCAGTGCAGTCTCACTCCCTAGGGGGAATTACCAAACTGGAATAGTGATACAGTAATAATACCAATGGAACTGGGTTGGAATATCCCAAATACAGCTGAAGTCAGAAGTTTACATACACCTTAGCCAAATACATTTAAACTCAGTTTTTCACAATTCCTGACATTTAATCCGAGTAAAAATTCCCTGTCTTAGGTCAGTTAGGATCACCACTTTATTTTAAGATCGTAAAATATCAGAATAATAGCAGAGAGAATGATTTATTTCAGCATTTGTTTCTTTCATCACATTTCCAGTGGGTCAGAAGTTTACATACACTCAATTAGTATTTGCTAGCATTGCCTTTAAATTGTTTAACTTGGGTCAAACGTTTCGGGTAGCCTTCCACAAGCTGCTCACAATAAGGTGGGTGAATTTTGCCCATTCCTCCTGTCAGAGCTAGTGTAACTGAGTCAGGTTTGTAGGCCTCCTTGCTCGCACATGCTTTTTCAGTTCTCCCCTGATTTATTTTGATTTTCCAATGATGTCAAGCAGAAGCACTGAGTTTGAAGGTAAGCCTTGAAATACATCCGCAGGTACACCTCCAATTGACTCAAATGTCAATTAGCCTATCAGAAGCTTCTAAAGCCATGACATCATTTTCTGGAATTTTCCAAGCTGTTTAGAGGCACAGTCAACTTAGTGAATGTAAACTTCTGACCCACTGGAATTGTGATACAGTGAATTATAAGTGAAATAATCTGTCTGTCAACCATATGTTGGAGAAATTACTTGTGTCATACACAAAGTAGATGTCCTAATCAATTTTTTAACAAGAAATTCGTGGAGTTTTAATGACTTCAACCTACAGTGGGGAGAACACGTAATTGATACACTGCCGATTTTGCAGGTTTTCCTACTTACAAAGCATGTAGAGGTCTGTAATTTTTATCATGGGTACACTTCAACTGCAAGAGACGGAATCTAAAACAAAAATCCAGAAAATCACATTGTATGATTTTTAAGTAATTATTTAGCATTTTATTGCATGTCATAAGTATTTGATACATCAGAAAAGCAGAACTTAATATTTGGTACAGAAACCTTTGTTTGCAATTACAGAGATCATACGTTTCCTGTAGTTCTTGACCAGGTTTGCACACACTGCAGCAGGCATTTTGGCCCACTCCTCCATACAGACCTTCTCCAGATCCTTCAGGTTTCGGGGATGTCGCTGGGCAATACGGACTTTCAGCTCCCTCCAAAGATTTTCTATTGGGTTCAGGTCTGGAGACTGGCTAGGCCACTCCAGGACCTTGAGATGCTTCTTACGGTGCCACTCCTTAGTTGCCCTGGCTGTGTGTTTCGGGTCGTTGTCATGCTGGAAGACCCAGCCACGACCCATCTTCAATGCTCTTACTGAGGGAAGGAGGTTGTTGGCCAAGATCTCGCGATACATGGCCCCATCCATCCTCCCCTCAATACGGTGCAGTCGTCCTGTCGCCTTTGCAGAAAAGCATCCCCAAAGAATGATGTTTCCACCTCCATGCTTCACAGTTGGGATGGTGTTCTTGGGGTTGTACTCATCCTTCTTCTTCCTCCAAACACGGCGAGTAGAGTTTAGACCAAAAAGCTCTATTTTTTGTCTCATCAGACCACATGACCTTCACCCATTCCTCCTCTGGATCATCCAGATGGTCATTGGCAAACTTCAGACAGGCCTGGACATGCGCTGGCTTGAGCAGGGGGACCTTGCGTGCGCTGCAGGATTTTAATCCATGACGGCGTAGCGTGTTACTAATGGTTTTCTTTGAGACTGTGGTCCCAGCTCTCTTCAGGTCATTGACCAGGTCCTGCCGTGTAGTTCTGGGCTGATCCCTCACCTTCCTCATGATCATTGATGCCCCACGAGGTGAGATCTTGCATGGAGCCCCAGACCGAGGGTGATTGACCGTCATCTTGAACTTCTTCCATTTTCTAATAATTGCGCCAACAGTTGTTGCCTTCTCACCAAGCTGCTTGCCTATTGTCCTGTAGTCCATCCTATCATTGTGCAGGTCTACAATTTTATCCCTGATGTCCTTACACAGCTCTCTGGTCTTGGCCATTGTGGAGAGGTTGGAGTCTGTCTGATTGAGTGTGTGGACAGGTGTCTTTTATACAGGTAATGAGTTCAAACAGGTGCAGTTAATACAGGTAATGAGTTGAGAACAGGAGGGCTTCTTAAAAACCTAACAGGTCTGTGAGAGCTGGAATTCTTACTGGTTGGTAGGTGATCAAATACTTATGTCATGCAATAAAATGCAAATGAATTACTTAAAAATCATACAATGTGATTTTCTGGATTTTTGTTTTAGATTCCGTCTCTCACAGTTGAAGTGAACCTATGACAAAAATTACAGACCTCTACATGCTTTGTAAGTAGGAAAACCTGCAAAATCGGCAGTGTATCAAATACTTGTTCACCCACTGTAGGCGTATGTAAACTTCCGACTTCAACTGTATATCTTAAAACGTCCAGAGAGAGTTTTTGCCCCAGTATCCAGCTAGTGCAGCTCTTCATTGAAGTCTCTCTCTGAGAGCGTCTCTACTGTATACCAGGACTGGATCAGGCTTAGCATGACCTTCACATTATCACTGGAGGACATTTTTGAGTATCCAGACTAACCACTGAATGTACCACTGGAGTTTAGAGAGTCCAATCATTCTATCATCCAAACTACTGAAAGGGGTGCATTGGAGAGCACTTTACCTGTAGGTGGCTGTGTGTATATCCTCTTGTATGTATGCCTACAGTCGTAGTGTGTGTGGAAAAGTTGTACAGGTCAAATACTCCGAAGATCCATTAGTTTACTAACAAAAAACGAAAACTTCTTATAAAAACTGAAACCCATATCTTTGAGGGATTCCGCTATCCCTCAACTTGGTTTCCCTATCCCCCTCGATTTACCCACAAAAGCAATTTGTTGTAACATTCAATGGTGCCATCTGAATTTCACTGAAAAATATCAAATGATTTCATGAGTGAGAAAGCAGGCCTTTTGATTTGCTCTGACAGCGAAAGGAAACTTCTCATTGTGAATTACCAGATAGGAACCATCGTATTCTCAGGAGATTTGGTGGGCAAGCTTCCTTTCTTTATTTCCTTCTCTCTCTCTCACCATCTTTCGTTCCCTCTCTCTCCTCCTCGGTCCCCCCCCACATTTCACCAGAGAAATTTGATTATGAAATGAGGAAGAGAGTGGATTGTCAGAGTGCCACAAAAAGGCCCGTGTACACCACTGGCGTTTCACAAATGTCATATCCCCGTTCTCTCCATCTCTAAGAGTAGCAGCTTTGATACTCTTATTAACAGACTTCATTGTGGCGCTTCTGACGACATCACTCTTTCAGGCTGGGTAATGAAAAGAGGGAGAGAAAGAGGGAGGGATGAAAACAGAGAGAGAGAGAGAGATAGGTTTCCTTATTAGGACTTCTAGAAACTCATTAGGACTTCTAATACAGCACGTAAAGAGTGTGTGTGTATATGTGTGTGTGTGTGTGTGTGTGTGTGTGTGTGTGTGTGTGTGTGTGTGTGTGTGTCAGTAAAGAGATGTTCATGGCCACAGTGGGAGAAGAGACTCCTCTCAAACCACCTCTATTAACAGCTCAATGTTATTTATAGAGTATGGTGGAACACACACACACACACACACACACACACACACACACACACACACACACACACACACACACACACACACACACGCAATCTCATGTGCACAGCTTAATATCTATTGTGCGCCAAATTACTACTACAAAGTGTACACACACACTTAAAATGTAATGTTAATCAACTATATTGGTATAAAAGGACCCAATGTTGCCAAAGCAATTGAAAACTCCCTCACACAGACCCAGACATTATCACTCCCAAGGAGTATATAGACATTGACTGACATACAGGCTCTGTTACCAAGACATCCATGACGGCTGTTTATTACTTCACCATACGTACAGTAGGGAACATTAATGCGCTTACTGTGGACGAATCATGTCTGAGGGGCTCTGTGTGTGTGTGTCTGTGTGTGTGTGTGCACGCGTGCGTGCGTGTGTGTCTGCATGCTCTATTATGTAGTCTAATTGGCTGTCTATAGGCTTTGAACATCACAGAGCTAAAACAAATAAAGCTATTCATAGTCAACACAGGTACACACACACACACTGATGCATACACACACAGAGAAAACATTGTGTTTCTGGCCCTCAGATGTGTCGGGAGGCTGAGTGATGTTCCATGCTTCACAGTGCATAGGTTACACACACTCTCTTTCGCTCTCTCACACGCACGCACACTCGCTCACACTGTCCAATGGTTTCCATTGTGGAGTGGAAATTATGTCTGGGGTCAAGCCATGTCTCTCACAGTGATGGCTACATGACTGTACACACACACACTAAATGTAAACTTAGACATATAAACACACACACTGAAAAAACACACAAAAGAAAGGAACAAATGGGAATATATATATATATATATATACAGTTGAAGTCAGAAGTTTACATACACCTTAGCCAAATACATTTAAACTCAGTTTTTCACAATTCCTGACATTTAATCCGAGTAAAAATTCCCTGTTTTAGGTCAGTTAGGATCACCACTTTATTTTAAGAATGTGAAATGTCAGAATAATAGTAGAGAGAATGATTTATTTCAGCTTTTGGTTCTTCCATCACATTCCCAGTGGGTCAGAAGTTTACATACACTCAATTAGTATTTGCTAGCATTGCCTTTAAATTGTTTAACTTGGGTCAAACGTTTCGGGTAGCCTTCCACAAGCTTCCCACAATAAGTTGGGTGAATTTTGGCCCATTCTTCCTGTCAGAGCTTGTGTAACTGAGTCAGGTTTGTAGGCCTCCTTGCTTGCATACGCATTTTCAGTTCTGCCCACAAATGTTCTATGGGATTGAGGTCAGGGCTTTGTGATGGCCACTCTAATACCTTGACTTTGTTGTCCTTAAGCCATTTTACCACAACTTTGGAAGTATGCTTGGGGTCATTGTCCATTTGGAAGACCCATTTGCAACCAAGCTTTGACTTCCTGACTGATGTCATCAGATGTTGCTTCAATATATCCACACAATTTTCTTCCCTCATGATGCCATCTATATTGTGACGTGCACCAGTCCCTCTTGCAGCAAAGCACCCCTCCAACATGATGCTGCCACCCCCGTGCTTCACGGTTGGGATGGTGTTCCTTGGCTTGCAAGCCTCCCTTTTTTCCTCTAAACATAACGATGGTCATTATGGCCAAACAGTTTTATTTTATTTTCATCAGACCAGAGGACATTTCTCCAAAAAGTACGATCTTTGTCCCCATGTGCATTTGCAAACCGTAGTCTGGCTTTTTTATGGCGGTTTTGGAGCAGTGGCTTCTTCCTTGCTGAGCAGCCTTTCAGGTTATGTCGATATAGGACTTGTTTTACTGTGGATATAGATACTTTTGTACCCGTTTCCTCCAGCATCTTCACAAGGTCCTTTGCTGTTGTTCTGGGATTGATTTGCACTTTTCGCACCAAAGTACGTTCATCTCTAAGAGACAGAACGCGTCTTCTTCCTGAGCGGTATGGCGGCTGCGTGGTCCCATGGTGTTTATACTTGCGTACTATTGTTTGTACAGATGAACTTTGTACCTTCAGGCGTTTGGAAATTTCTCCCAAGGATGAACCAGACTTGTGGAGGTCTACAATTTTTTTCGGAGGTCTCGAATGATTTCTTTAGATTTTCCCATGATGTCAAGCAAAGAGGCACTGAGTTTGAAGGTAGGCCTTGAAATACATCCACAGGTACACCTCCAATTGACTCAAAATCAGAAGCTTCTAAAGCCATGACATAATTTTCTGGAATTTTCCAAGCTGTTTAAAGGCACAGTCAACTTAGTGTATGTTAACTTCTGACCCACTGGAATTGTGATACAGTGAATTATAAATGAAATAATCTGTCTGTAAACAATTGCTGGAAAAATGACTTGTGTCATGCACAAAGTAGATGTCCTAACCGACTTGCCAAACCTATAGTTTGTTAACAAGAAATGTATGGTGTGGTTGAAAAACGAGTTTAAAACGACTCCAACCTGAGTATATGTAAACTTCCGACTTCAACTGTATATATCCATATATTCCCATTAGTTCCCTTCTCTGTGTGTTTTGTCAGTGTATATATATATATATATATATATATATATATATATATATATATATATATATATATATATATATATATATATATATATATATATATATATATATATATTCAGCATATGGGCGACCAGACAACCTGAAACACATTCTCACACCCACACAACTGTCAAGTTCAATACTGTAGAAACCTAATCACACACACACGCATGCGCATGCACACACACACACACACACACACACACACACACACACACACACACACACACACACACACACACACACACACACACACACACACACACACACACACACACACACACACACACACACACACACACACACACACACACACACACACACACACACACACACGTTGGAAAGACATTACCGGGAGCCTGCGGGGACAGGGGAGGGGACGGGGGTTATAAACACATATAGTGTTTCAATTAGGGTCCTGGTTGCTTTAAGCCAGGCTGTGCCAGCTGTGTGTGTACGTTTACAAAACTGCAGTCGAAAGCCCTTCAAATGCTAACCACTAACGGTCCCATGTCTCTCCACACACCGTGGTAACCACTAACGGTCCCATGTCTCTCCACACACCGTGATAACCACTAACGGTCCCATGTCTCTCCACACACCGTGGTAACCCCTAACGGTCCCATGTCTCTCCACACACCGTGGTAACCACTAACGGTCCCATGTCTCTCCACACACCGTGGTAACCCCTAACGGTCCCATGTCTCTCCACACACCGTGGTAACCCCTAACGGTCCCATGTCTCTCCACACACCGTGGTAACCACTAACGGTCCCATGTCTCTCCACACACCGTGGTAACCACTAACGGTTCCATGTCTCTCCACACACCGTGGTAACCCCTAACGGTCCCATGTCTCTCCACACACCGTGGTAACCACTAACGGTTCCATGTCTCTCCACACACCGTGGTAACCACTAACGGTCCCATGTCTCTCCACACACCGTGGTAACCACTAACGGTTCCATGTCTCTCCACACACCGTGGTAACCACTAACGGTCCCATGTCTCTCCACACACCGTGGTAACCACTAACGGTCCCATGTCTCTCCACACACCGTGGTAACCCCTAACGGTCCCATGTCTCTCCACACACCGTGGTAACCACTAACGGTCCCATGTCTCTCCACACACCGTGGTAACCACTAACGGTCCCATGTCTCTCCACACACCGTGGTAACCCCTAACGGTCACATGTCTCTCCACACACCGTGGTAACCCCTAACGGTCCCATGTCTCTCCACACACCGTGGTAACCACTAACGGTCACATGTCTCTCCACACACCGTGGTAACCACTAACGGTCCCATGTCTCTCCACACACCGTGGTAACCACTAACGGTCACATGTCTCTCCACACATCGTGGTAACCACTAACAGTCCCATGTCTCTCCACACACCGTGATAACCACTAACGGTCACATGTCTCTCCACACACCGTGAAAAACAGAGAACACTAGAAGATAAAGAAGGACAAATACATCACAATACATGCAGCACCTTTCACAAAAAAATAAATAACAAAGAAATAAAGAGAGAGAAAGAAAGAAAGAGAGAGAGAGAGAAAGAAATAAAGAAAGAGAGAAAGAAAGAAAGAAAGAGAGAGAGAGAGAAAGAAAGAGAGAGAAAGACAGAGGGAGAGAGAGAGAAAGAAAGAAAGAGAGAAAGAGAGAGAAAGAAAGAGAGAGAGAAAGAAAGAGAGAAAGAAAGAGAGAGAAAGAAATAGAGAGAAATACAGAGGGAGAGAGAAAGAAAGAAAGAGAGAAAGAAAGAAAGAGAGAGAGAGAGAAAGAAAGAAAGAAAGAAAGAAAGAGAGAGAAAGAAAGAAAGATAAAGGGTGGAGAGAGAAAAGGAAAACAGGTAGTATAGTACAGTAAGCCGTGTCAAAAAGCAAATAAGAAAGAGAAAAAAAGCAGTGTACTTGAGTGGCAGTAACTTTCCAGACTATTAAACCAAGATGAATGGCAGGCAGCTGCTAATGTCGTTTGGTGTTTCCAAGTCCCCTGGATCATATGGTTCCTTACATTAGGGCAATTCCACGGCAACAGAATTAAGCTGGGACTCAATTTCTTCACTTTAAAATGTACGTCAAACTAAAATCAATCACTGCAAAGTTAAACAAACCATACAACAACTATATGCACGAGGACCACTTTTAAACATGTTCACAGAACATTTGACAAAAACACATTTACTTGAAGAACAGGGCAGATGCAAAGTTTGGTAACAGAATAACTTTCTGTGCTGTTTGGGGCGTCATTCTGTTGCCAAACTTTGCACCGCACTGTTCTTCAAGTAAATGTGTTTCTGTAAGATTTTCAGAGATTTTTTTTTTTTAAAGTCGTCCTTGTGCATGTAGTTCTATGCCTTGTTTAACTTTGCAAGTTTTTGTTAGTTTTTGTTTGGGGCATATATTTTAAAGAGAAAAATCTGAGACTCAGCACAATTCTGTTACTGTAGAATTGTCCATTACCAGGCAATGGAATCTCTCCACTAAGACACAGAGGCAGACCCTTGTAATGTTCCCTAGACTGTAAACCATTAGGAGACTGACATTAAGAGTACACTGACAACCCCACAAAAACAATCAGAGGGACTCTTTTTTTTGCCGTCCTCCGTCTCTGCTGTTAGCCCCTAGGCATTCCCTCTCTCCATCCCACTCTCGTTCCAAAATCTAACTGGCACTCCGCTCTAGCCTCATCAAAGATATTGTGTAGAAATGTCTGACAGGGTGGAGAGAGAGAAAGGGAGGGAGAGAGAAGGGATAAGAAAAAAAGAAAGTAAAAGGAATGGATTTTGGGGTTGGTTTACACCGTAAGGTTAAATGTGTGTTAAGTTGCCCCCTCTGTCTGTCTCTCTCTCTAAGTGCAGCGTTGCTCAAGCGCTAAGTAGAAGTGTGCTTTAGTGCTTGCTCTCTATCCAAAGGCCACCCCCCCCCTTGGATCACGCTGACACAGATGTGTGTCTGGTGTGTGTGTGTCATCCTACCCTCTCTCATGCCACTTTAATGGAGAGAAATCCATCTTGGGAGAGTGACGTAGAAAGATAGTGGGACAGAGTGAGAGAGAGAGAGAGAGAGAGAATTAAAAGGAGAAAGAATACTCCACAGAGCCCTCCTCGCTCCTCAGCCTCATCGCCCAAACATGTTCCGCTTGATTGATCCGGTAAGTGGACAGAGGGTGAACGGAACAACACCAAATTAAACCTTCCAATGGGACCAGATCTCTGTGCTTTTCAGGGCGACTACATTTCACTGGAGTTAACTGGGTAAAATTAACTTTCCTTGCACCCTCTGGTTCCACCGAGTGTAGAAACTGCCACGATGGACATACGCACACACACACCCTGACTTACACACCCGTCCCCACACACACTGTTCAGCTGTCGACTGCCAAATGGTCTTTCAGGTGAAAGGTGCGCGATACAGGGCCCCCTCCCACTATACTCACTATACGGTATTGCCCTGCCCCAGGGGCAGTCTCCTTTAAAACGTACAGCCTTCTCCACCACACATCCCCGGATTGTATGGGAACTGTTAACATGAGCTGGGAAGGGACTGGGTCAGGACTACAGCTATACATGTGTGATACTCTGTAGGAGTCTCCCCCTCTTTCATTCTTTCTCTCACTCTCTCTCCCCCTCTTTTGATCTTTCTCCATCTCTCTCTCTCCTTCTCTCCCCCTTTCATCCTCTCTCTGTCTCCCATTCTTTCGTTCTTTCTCCCTCTCCCATCTTTTTCTCCTCCCTCTCTACCAATTTTCCCTTCATGCCCCTTTCTTTTCCTTTCCCCCCTCTATCTCTCTCTCTTTCTCATTCTCCATCCCCTCCTCTATCTGCCCTGGTCTCTCTCCCTCTTCCCCATGTGTTTGTGTTCTACCAAGTCATTGTAGTACTAGGGAGGTATAGCATGACAAACAGAGATGGAGCGGTGAACTTTTCACCTGTGAGTCACAGCAACAGATGCTGACTCCCACTGTCACTGTGACAATAGCTGTTGTAAAAGACAACATCTACAGTTACCTTACAGTTAAACAGAAATGGCTGTGGGGCCGGGAGAGGCCGCGTGAAACCCTGGCTTCGTGTTGGGCTGGAGATGAGGACGGGACAGGGTGTAGTGTGTGTTTGAGGCGGGTTTTGGGAAGTTGTATGTGGATTGGAGTATGTGTCTGCAGACTAGGCAGGAGGAACAACTCCTAGGGGCCATAAATGCCTTCAAGGCATGTTACACTGCAAGTGATCACTCTCTTTCTCTCTCTCTCTCTCTCTCTCTACCGGTCTCGCTCTCTCAATCCCTCCCTCTCTTTCTCTCTCTCCATGTTTTCTCTCTTTTCTCCATCTCTCTTCTCTCTCTTCTCTACCTCTCTCTTCTCTCTCTGTCAGCTGACAGGGGCGAGAAGGGCAGTGGATTCAGTTCTTCCATAATAGCAGAGTGGTTCAGCGAGTGACTGAGGCTTTTAACTAATCACATAATAATAAAAGAGTGGACTGCCGTGCCAGAGTGAATGGGTGCTAGGAGCTTGGTGGTGCTGGTGGTGTGTGTGTGTGAGTGTGTTCTGGAGCAGCTTGAGGATATGACACAGTCAGTGTGGAACCACCTCTGCACCTTCTGTACAGAATCAGACCTCCATCAACTTGTTCTACCCACACACCACCACCCTGGAGAGAGATGGAGTGTTCTACCCACACACACCACCACCCTGGAGAGAGATGGAGTGTTCTACCCACACACACCACCACCCTGGAGAGAGATGGAGTGTTCTACCCACACACCACCACCCTGGAGAGAGATGGAGTGTTCTACCCACACACACACCACCCTGGAGAGAGATGGAGTGTTCTACCCACACACACCACCACCCTAGAGAGAGATGGAGTGTTCTACCCACACACACACCACCCTGGAGAGAGATGGAGTGTTCTACCCACACACACCACCACCCTGGAGAGAGATGGAGTGTTCTACCCACACACCACCACCCTGGAGAGAGATGGAGTGTTCTACCCACACACACACCACCCTGGAGAGAGATGGAGTGTTCTACCCACACACACCACCACCCTAGAGAGAGATGGAGTGTTCTACCCACACACACACCACCCTGGAGAGAGATGGCGTGTTCTACCCACACACACCACCACCCTGGAGAGAGATGGCGTGTTCTACCCACACACACCACCACCCTGGAGAGAGATGGAGTGTTCTACCCACACACACACCACCCTGGAGAGAGATGGAGTGTTCTACCCACACACCACCACCCTGGAGAGAGATGGAGTGTTCTACCCACACACACACCACCCTGGAGAGAGATGGAGTGTTCTACCCACACACACACCACCACCCTGGAGAGAGATGGAGTGTTCTACCCACACACACACCACCCTGGAGAGAGATGGAGTGTTCTACCCACACACACACCACCCTGGAGAGAGATGGAGTGTTCTACCCACACACACACCACCCTGGAGAGAGATGGAGTGTTCTACCCACACACACACCCCCCTGGAGAGAGATGGAGTGTTCTACCCACACACCACCACCCTGGAGAGAGATGGAGTGTTCTACCCACACACCACCACCCTGGAGAGAGATGTTTTTGTAAATGTGCATTCACGCGTGTGTCTTAACACAGGGGACAACAGTAACACTTCCTATTCCAGTCCCCTGTGTTAGTGAACCAGTCCAGACCAGAGAACAGCAAAGCTGTCATCCAGCAGTAGGTCACTCTAGGCTGTCGTGTTGTATTGCTTGCGTTGGGCTTCCGGGCTTCCGGACTGTTCCTCCTGGATCTTCTGATTCCACCCGTTTACACTAATCCCCTGAGTCTGCAGTACTTTTCTGTCCTCCGTCCCCTCTTCCCCAGATCAAATATGAAGAAGCAGGAATGAGCCGCTTAAGCTACCAACGCTAATAATCACCTCTTCATAAGGTCGCATTTCAGTCATCACGATGCCCTCAAAAACCTCAGCGGGTGGTAATCCTGATCATTACAACAGGGTGGTTAACTTAACACCCCCTTAAAATTCTCGCTTTCCCTCTCTTTCAAAACTTCATCGGAGTCTCTTCCTCCCTATAAAATTCTCCATTTTCTTCAGCAAATTAACTAGCTCACTGAAAATATCAGCATTTGCATAATTCCACACTTTCATGTTGGGGATTGGCTGCCGTGGGCTATTATTGACATTTCTAATACACGTAAACACACTGATGCTCATCAATGAAAAATGTACTTATCCCCTCAAGTTGTCGTTTTGGTTCATGGATCCCCATTTTTTCGGTGGTAATATTTTTTTATTGATACCAATATAAAATATGACAATGACTGAACGGTACAAACTGCCAATGGTTGGAGGGGATATTTTAGATCCCTCCTTTTATTGACAGCGGAGATTAGAAATGTTCAATTCTGATTCGTGACCTGGCATCATGGCAGAGCAGAGACACAGATTGCAGAATAGCTCGCCGACATGTTTTTCTGTTAGTACAGGCGCTTGGCCCAGGCCTCTTCCTCATAACCTATTAGCATCAGGCGCTAAACAGTCCTTCGTTATCGAAGCCTGGAATAATCACACATTCAGATGGCGCCATATGACATTGGGCGTCGCTGCCAAGAAACCCAAGTGTTGCCGGGACAAGATTCTAGTGGGAAATATCAACGTCTGTTTGAGCCTCTTGACAAACTCACAGAGAGAAAGAAGAAACGTGTTTTGTGTTACAGCAGCTTCCCTCAAAACGTCCAGTGACTGAACTGGTCCCTGGTGGTGTGGGGATTTCAGGGCCCATTAAAAAGTGCTTACTCAGGGTTGATGTGATGATGTCTCAGCCTGTTTAAAGAGGAGCATCTGTCAGATTAGGCCCTTAAGAAAAGTTCCACTTCAACCCTCCCTGTGGTGTGTGTGTGTGTGTGTGTGTGTGTGTGTGTGTGTGTGTGTGTGTGTGTGTGTGTGTGTGTGTGTGTGTGTGTGTGTGTGTGTGTGTGTGTGTGTGAGAGTGTTTGTGTGTGTGCATGCATCCGTGTGTGTGTGTGTGTGTGTGTGTGTGTGACTGCGTGCATGTATGTGTGTGTTGCCTTCAGAGTGACCCTGTGGCCATGCAGTAACTAATCCTCCAATGGACGCCCCTAACTGGTTCAGTAGAGTAATGGGATGAGTGGACCCCTGATCCCAGACCTGCTAAAAGCCACACCTAAACAGGTTATGGTGGTGACCCCAGAACACACCGGCTGGGAATCATACTGTATAGTATGTCTACTGTGGTACAGCTCTCTCCCACACACCCTCAGCTTTCAACACCCATTAACTACAAGCTTTGTGTCTCCAGACTTACAATTCTGGGAATACTATGGTGTTACTCTGGATATTCACTACTTCAGCGCACACACACACACACCCACACCCACACCCACACCCACACCCACACCCACACCCACACACACACACACACACACACACACACACACACACACACACACACACACACACACACCCACACCCACACCCACACCCACACACACACACACACACACACACACACACACACACACACACACACACACACACACACACACACACACACACACACACACACATATATAGTACCAGTCAAAAGTTTGAACGCACCTCATTCCAGGGTTTTTCTTAATTTTTTTTACCATTTTCTACATTGTAGAATAATAGGGAAGACATCAACACTATGAAATAACACATCTGGAATCATGTAGTAACCACAAAAATGTTAGACAAATCAAAATATATTTTAGATTTTAGATTCTTCAAAAGTAGCCACCCTTTGCCTTGATGACAGCTTTGCACACTCTTGGCATTCTCTCAACCAGCTTCACCTGGAATGCTTTTCTAACAGTCTTGAAGGAGTTCCCACATATGCTGAGCACTTTTTGGCTGCTTTTCCTTGACTCTGCAGTCCAACTCATCCCAAACCCTCTCAATTTGGTTGAGGTTGGGTGATTTTGGAGGCCAGGTCATCTGATGTGTCACTCCATCCCTCTCCTTCTTGGTTAAATAGCCCTTACACAGCCTGGAGGTGTGTTTTGGGCCATTGTCCTGTTGAAAAACAAATGATAGTCCCACTAAGCGCAAACCAGATGGGATGGCGTATTGCTGCAGAATTCTGTGGTAGCCATGCTGGTTAAGTGTGCCTTGAATTCTAATAAATCACAGACAGTGTCACCAGCAAAGCACCCCCACACCATCACACCTCCTCCTCCATGCTTCACAATGAGAACCACACATGTGGAGCCAAAAATCTCAAATTTGGACTCATCATACCAAAGGACAGATTTCCACAAGTTTAATGTCCATTGCTCGTGTTTCTTTGCCCAAGCAAGTCTCTTCTTCTTATTGGTGTCTTATTAGTAGTGGTTTCTTTGCAGCAATCAACCATGAATGCCTGATTCATGCAGTCTCCTCTGGACACTTGATGTTGAGATGTGTCTGTTACCAGTTTCATCATAGAGTTTTTGCAACTGCACTTGAAGAAACATTCAAAGTACTTGACATTTTCCGGATTGACTGACCTTCATGTCTTAAAGTAATGATGGACTGTCCTTTCTCTTTGCTTATTTCAGCTGTTCTTGCCATATTATGGACTTGGTCTTTTACCAAATAGGACCATCTTCTGTATACCACCCCTACCTTATCACAACACAACTGATTGGCTCAAACGCATTAAGGAAAGAAATTCCACAACTTAACTTTTAACAAGGCACACCTGTTAATTGAAATGCATTCCAGGTGACTACCTCATGTGCAAAACTGGCATCAAGGCAAAGGGTGGCTACTTTGAAGAATCTCAAATATAAAATATATTTAGATTTTTTTAAACACTTTTTGGGCTACTACATGAATCCATGTGTTATGTCATAGTTTTGATGTCTTCACTATTATCCTACAATGTAGAAAATTGTAAAAATAAAGAAAAATTCACACACCCACATGGCCAGTGTCTAAGATCGTGACTCAACTCAACCTTATTCAGCGTTATTGAGTGCTATGAAAATAAGGTTGAAGCCACTTTATATTCCTATTTAAGAACACTCTTATGTGCATACATGTGATTCCAATGACCTCTACTTAAAGGGACAGTTCGCCCACATTACAAAATGGTACATTGGTTTCATTACTCTGTAAGCATTCTATGGACGAGGTATGACAGCAATCGTTGCTTTGGTTTAGTTTCCCTGGCATTGTTTCCACATGCTAACCTTTTAGCATTTGTGGCACAAATTACGTTCAACTTACGAGACAGATATTAGTAATTTTCACGCATCATGCTCAGATCATCTATTAGTGACTTTGTTAAGCTTCACAATCAATGTTAGATATTTTCGGATGATTTGGACATCATGCACGGAAAAAAAAGCTAATATTGGTACCATGACTTGAAAGGGATTTGTACCATGAATACTAAATGCAAAGCATGGATTGCTGCTACACCTTGTCCTTAGAATGCTTATTGGGTAAGGATGGATTGCTGCTATACCTTGTCCTTAGAATGCTTATTGGGTAAGCATGGATTGCTGCTACACCTTGTCCTTAGAATGCTTATTGGGTAAGGATGGATTGCTGCTACACCTTGTCCTTAGAATGCTTATTGGGTAAGCATGGATTGCTGCTACACCTTGTCCTTAGAATGCTTATTGGGTAAGGATAGATTGCTGCTACACCTTGTCCTTAGAATGCTTATTGGGTAAGCATGGATTCCTGCTACACCTTGTCCTTAGAATGCTTATTGGGTAAGGATGGATTGCTGCTACACCTTGTCCTTAGAATGCTTATTGGGTAAGCATGGATTGCTGCTACACCTTGTCCTTAGAATGCTTATTGGGTAAGGATAGATTGCTGCTACACCTTGTCCTTAGAATGCTTATTGGGTAAGCATGGATTGCTGCTACACCTTGTCCTTAGAATGCTTATTGGGTAAGGATGGATTGCTGCTACACCTTGTCCTTAGAATGCTTATTGGGTAAGGATAGATTGCTGCTACACCTTGTCCTTAGAATGCTTAGAGGGTAAGGATAGATTGCTGCTACACCTTGTCCTTAGAATGCTTAGAGGGTAAGGAAACCAATATGTCATTTTGTAATGCGGGTGAACTATCCTTTTAATATGATAGTGCTCTCCGTAGGTTTATTAAAACTGAGTGTCAGAATTCCTTGAAATATTAAATCGAACTTAAGTGGTGATGTAAGCCCTCAAGGTGCAAGTGAAAGTGTGTGTGTGTCTGTGTGCGCGCGTGCATGTCTGCCTGCCTGCCTGCATGCCTATGCAACGTGTGTGTGTGTGTGTTTTAGAGTACATTGTTGAATAGTGTTGAATAGAGTGCTGCCTTGCTGCAACCTGGAGACCCACACAGTTCCTAGTTCTCTGCCTGTCATGAGAGATTTCTCTCCACTTCTCAGAAACGGGTAGGAACCAAACTAACCACATCTCCAGGGCCAGTGCCTTCAGAAAGTATTCATACCCCTAGACTTATTACACGTTTTGTTGTGTTACACCCTGAATGAAACATGCATTAAATATATTTGTTTCTCACCCATCTACACACAATACCCTGTAATGATAAAGGGAAAACATGTTTTTAGAATTGTTTTCAAATGTTTTGAAAATGAAATACAGAAATATATAATTGACGTAAGTATTCCCACCCCTGAGTTAATACTTTGTAAAAGAGCACCTTTGGCGTCGATTACAGCTGTGAGTCTTTCTGGGTAAGTCTCTAAGAGCTTTGCACACCTGGATTATTCAACATTATTATTTTCTAAATATTTCAAGCTCTGTCAAATTGGTTGTTGAACATTGCTAGACAACCATTTTCAGGTCTTGCCATAGATTTAAGCAGATTTAAGTCAAAACTGTAACTCGGCCACTCAGGAACATTCACTGTCTTCTTGGCATGGGTTATTGTCCTGCTGAAAGGTAAATTCATCTCCCAGTGTCTGGTGGAAAGCAGACAGAACCAGATTTTCCTCTAGGATTTGGCCTGTGCTTAGCTCTTTTCTGTTTCATTTTTATCTTGAAAAACTCCCCAGTCCTTAACAATTACAAGTATACTCATAACATGATGTAGCCACCACTATGCTTGAAAATATGGTGAGCGGCACTCAGTAATGTGTTGTATTGGATTTGCCCCAAACATAACACTTTCTTGTCACTATTTAGGACAAAAAGTTAATTGCTTTGCCACATATTTTGCAGTATTACTTTAAGTGCCTTGTTGCAAACAGGATGCATGTTTTGAAATATTTTTATTCTGTAGAGGTTTCCTTCTTTCCCCTCTGTCAATTAGGTTAGCATTGTGGAGTAACTACAATGTTGTTCATCCATCCTCAGTTTTCTCCTATCACAGCCATTAAACACTGTAATTGTTAAGAAGTTCACCATTGGCATACCTGACCGGTTTCCTTCCTCTCCGGCAACTGAATTAGGTAGGATTCCTGTATCTTTGTAGTGACTGGGTGTATTGATACACAATCCAAAGTGTTATTAATAAGTTCACCATGCACAAAGGGATATTCAATGTTTGCTTTTTAATTTGACCAATAGGTCCCCTTCTTTTCGAGGCATTTGAAAACCTCCCTGTCTTTGTGGTTGAATCTGTGTTTGAAATTCACTGCTCGACTGAGGGACCTTACAGATAATTCTGTGTATGGGGTACAGAAATGAGGTGGTCATTTAAAACCATGTGAAACACTATTATTGCACACAGAGTGAGTCCTTGCAACTTATGTGTAACGGCTGTCGCTCTCCTCATCCTCGGACGAGGAGAGGAGAGAAGGATCATCAGACCAAAATGCAGCAGTAGGGAAATAAGCCATATATTTATTTGAAAAACGATGATGGCAACACGAAAAAACAAAACACTTTCAAAAATACAAAACAAGAAAACGAAGTACAGTAATCCCTCGTTTATCGCGGGGGTTACGTTCCGAAAATGACCCGCGATAAGTGAAATCCGCGAAATAGAAAACTTTTTTTTTTTTTT
Source organism: Salvelinus fontinalis (assembly GCF_029448725.1). Lineage (NCBI taxonomy): Eukaryota > Metazoa > Chordata > Actinopteri > Salmoniformes > Salmonidae > Salvelinus > Salvelinus fontinalis. Next base: position 8,558,318 of record NC_074706.1, read on the forward strand.
ACAATTAGCAACTATTACATGTATACAAATACAGTGACTCACGTGTAGGCCGTTTCACTGCTCTTCAGAGCGTTTCGTCGACATTATGGGTTTAGGAGATGTTCGAAATTACAAGATAATTTGGCCAACTTAATGTAAATTTGCCAAGCTGTTTTATGTACGTACACATAACTGCACGAGACGACAAAATGATAGCACAATTCGTAGCATGTTTTGATACAAGAAGCGGGAGTGAGTTTTTAGCGAATCAGAATGCAGAGCACAATGCACCAAAAAAAAAAAAAATGCATTCTGAAAATCCGCGAAATAGCGAATCCGCGATAAGTGAACCGCGAAGTGGCGAGGGATCACTGTAGACGAAACCTGAACATAAACTTACATAACTAAACGTAACACTTACGGACAGGAACAGACTACATCGAAATGACACGAACAACCGAACAGTCCCGTATGGTGCAAGACATAACACAGATACGGAAGACAATCACCCACAAACAAACAGTGAGAACACCCTACCTAAATATGACTCTTAATTAGAGGAGAACGCAAAACACCTGCCTCTAATTAAGAGCCATACCAGGCAACCAAAACCAACATAGAAACAGATAACATAGACTGCCCACCCAAAACACATGCCCTGACCTAAACACATACAAAAAACAACATAAAACAGGTCAGGACCGTTACATTATGTGACTTGTGAAGCACATTTGTACTCCTGAACATACACTATATTTACAACAGTATGTGGAAACCCCTTCAAATTTGTGGATTCTGCTATTTCAGTCACACTTGTTGCTGACAGGTGTATAAAATCGAGCACACAGCCATGCAATCTCCATAGACAAACATTGGCAGTAGAATGGCCTCACTGAAGAGCTCAGTGACTTTCAACGTGGCACAGTCAAAGGATGCCACCTTTCTAACAAGTCAGTTTGCCGGTAAACTAAGTGCTGTTATTGTGAAGTGGAAACGTCTAGGAGCAACAACAGCTCAGCCGCGAAGTGGTAGGCCACACAAGCTCACAGAACGGGACCGTCGAGGGCTGAAGCTCGTAGCACGTAAATATCGTCTATCCTCAGTTGCAACACTCACTACAGAGTTCCAAACTGCCTCTGGAAGCAACGTCAGCAGAATAACTGTTCGTCGGGAGCTTCAGGAAATGGGTTTCCATGGCCGAGCAGCCGCACACAAGCCTAAGATCACCATGCGCAATGCCAAGCGTTGGCTGGAGTGGTGTAAAGCTTGCCGCCATTGGACTCTGGAGCAGTGGAAACGCGTTCTCTCAAGTGATGAATCACACTTCACCATCTGGCAGTCCGACGGACGAATCTGGGTTTGGCGGATGCCAGGAGAACGCTACTGGCCCAAATGTATAGTGCCAACTGTAAAGTTTGGCAGAGGAGGGGCTGTTTTTCAGGGTTCGGGCTAAGTCCCTTCGTTCCAGTGAAGGGAAATGTTAACGTTACAGCATACAATGACATTCTAGATGATTCTGTGCTTCCAGATTTGTGGCAACAGTTTGGGGAAGGTCCTTTCCTGTTACAGCATGACAATGCCCCCGTGCACAACCCGAGGTCCATACAGAAATGGTTTGTCGAGATCGGTATGGAAGAACTTGACTGCCCTGCACAGAGCCCTGACCTCAACCCCATCGAACACTTCTGGGATGAATTGGAACGCCGACTGCGAGCCAGGCCTAATCGCCCAACATCAGTGCCCGACCTTACTAATGCTCTTGTAGCTGAATGGAGGAAGCAAGTCCCCGCAGCAATGTTCCAACATCTAGTGGAAAGCCTTCCCAGAAGAGTGGAGGCTGTAATAGCAGCAAAGGGGGGACCAACATTGGTGCCAGTGTTATCTGGAGACATACCTATTACAGCAGTGGTGCCACTCCCAGTGCGAGTTGAATTTCCTGAAACTAATCTATGGATGAAAACCCACCACCATAGAGATCAGTGGTGCCAGTGTAGTCTATAGATAATCATTATAGTCTTTCTATTCCCCATAACCTTGATAACTCTGTTCATTTACATAAATTCTGCCTGGAAAACCGCTGTGAGATCTAATGTTTCATGGCGTCTTGTGTGTGTTTTCTCCACGTTTTATTGATATCTTTCTAAGAGAAGAAGTGAGACGGTTCTCACACAATGACTCAGCCTTCAACACCCATTAACTACAAGCTTTGTGTCTACAGACTTACGATTCTGGGAATACTATGGTGTTGCTCTGGATATTCACTACTTCAGCGCACGCACACGCACACGCACACGCACACACACACAGTACTAGGAGGTTAATGGATCCAGGTATAACGGTCATTCCCTCTGGCCCTGCAACATGTTCCAGTTACACTTACTGACGGATGGAGTGAGTGTGCAAATGGAGAAAAGGAGGCAGGGATGGATATGGACTGATAGCGGTTTCTAACAGGACCACAGGCACATACTGCATCATGTTGGTGGCTCTGGGTCTGGCATTGCTCTCCCTCAACCCTCTGACAGTAGAGCCCACAGGAAGGAGTAATGATTAATACATGACTTTAGAGTCTCACCCCCGCTCTTCCCGGCCTGCACACACTCCCTCGCTCCATCTCTCTCTCTCTCTCTACCTCTCTCTGTCTCGATAAAGCGGAAAACTCACCAGAAGCGGGCGGCCGGAGCAAGCAGAGGGAGGCGGGTGGAAGGACGGGACGGCCAGAGCAGTGACTGTATGCTGGCAGGATAGTCCATATCTCAAATCATCCTTGCTGATCGCGATGTTGTGTTTCCATAAGTGGATGGTCTAATTTAGGATGTATGGTAAAGCCTCAACCCTTAGCTACCTCTTCAAATGAGCTCGAAAAAAAGGGATGAATTACATTTGTAATGTTTTGTGTGAATACAGCGCCAGCGATAAAATGCAAAAAATAAAGACACGTTCTTATTGAGCGAAGCGACAAAGCGGACAAGCCGACCGCCCGGGTTCGGTTGGATCCTTATAATTCAAAACAATGCATTCTAGAATACATCCCACACACCTTTGGTGAGTTTAGACCATTACTCCCTTCCTATTTCCTACCTCCTCTCTCTTTGCCTCTATCACCCCTGACTACCACTGCTCTGTTCTCCTCTCTCTTCTCTTCACTTCTGTCCACCCTTCTCTGTATTCATCCATCCATCTGTCTATCTCTCTCTCCCCCACTGACTTCCCCTTTTCTGTTCTCTCTCCATCCATTCGCTCTCTCGTCTCGTTTCCTTCCGTCTCTCCTCCGGACTCTCTCTTTCTTTCCTCGATCCTCCTCACTCTCTCCTCCCTCCTCTCCCTCTCTGTCTCTCCCTAACCCTCTTTCCTTCTCTCCATCTCTCTTTTCCCTCCCCAAGCATCCATGTCTGGTCCCGTGATGGCCTGTCCTGTCACATGTCACCCGAGAGCTCCTCGTCAGAACAGCTGACTCCACATTTCCCACAAGCCTCTGGGGCAGGAGAGGAGGAGTGGAATGGAGCATTTTTCTGTGCGAGTTATTCGTCAGAGTAGAGTCCCAGTCACCTCCGCTCTGAGCCACCAGCGCCACACGGGGGTGGACTAACACAGTGACTGTCTAAAGGTGTAGATGGGGGGACTGAGGCTTGATTAAAACTGCCATACTAGCATATGACTATTGAGTGGCCAATGTATTGCTTTTTAAAAATGGTATGCTAGTGTGGGTTTAGATACATGAACCTGAGACTGAACCCTTACTCAAGAGGGGGAGACAGACAGACCGATTCAATCAGTGAGTGGTGGAGGGAAAGGGAGAAGAGGGGGAAGAGAGACAGAAGCTAAAAGAGGAGGGGTGGGGAGAAGGAGGACAGGAGGGAGTGTCCTTGATGCTCACCAGCAGTGACCTCCAGCTCACCCAGGCAGAACGGAATCAACCCGCTCTTTAAAAAGCAGCTTCTGCCCTCTGCTACCACCCCCACCTCTATTTCTCTCTTACTCTCTTTCTCTGTTCCTCAACAGACACTCATCACTCCCCTCTTCTGTCTCTTTCTACCACCCTCTTTTTCTGGGGGAGGAACACTTCCTCTTATATCCCTCATATAATAGAGTTCGCTGAGTTGAGACAACACGGAGCTCTGGGACGCGTTATAGTCAGAGGCCCCTAAGGGTGACTTCACCCCTTACAACCCCATCCCCCCTATGTCACACTTCACTCCCCCACCTCCCCTTCACCCTACTATACCCCCCTATGCCTACGGGATAGACAGGAGGGGTCAGAGGTGAGGCAGGAGGGACTCACTCCTCTCTCACAGCCATTATTTAAACTAATAAACAAATGAGTCTCTCAACGGGAGAAGGAGAGGAGAGGGGTCTGTGTGTGAGGGGTTCTGTGGTCTGATTAATGTATTTATGAAGCCAGACACTTCCATTCTACCTCACCATAGGGAGCACTCTTTGAGACAGAGTGACAACTGCTGGTGTAAAAAGGGCTTCATAATTACATTAATTGACAAGCCCGTGAAACGTTGTTTAAAATGAGTTTTCAATCTATTTGCCATTTAAGTTGTCACTTCCATACTGTATTCCTTAGCGGGAGTGAAGATGAGAAAGGAGGGTTTGTTTCACACTTTGATGCAGTACTTTAAATGCATTAGCCAGAGTGTGGATAATGACGGTAATGCTTTTGATATAAATCTGGGTCGGAGTCTGGTCTAAGGTGATGAAAGGCTTGACGTCTGGGTTTTTAGATCAGTTTTTATGTCAAACATTCATTAACGACATCCGGATATCAAACGGCCTGATCAATACCACTGATGGGATTACAGGATCATTTGGCGTGAGGCGTTATCGCCCCATTATCCCGTTATACAATATCTGACAGGTCTTTTTTTTCTCTCGTTTTGATGGCCGGCATTATAGAGCTGTTCAGACGCGTGTGTGCCCGTGTGTGTGTGTCCGCGCGTGCATACCTGTGTGTGGCTCCCCACACACCTTTCCTCAGCCTCATTGAAAAGAGCTGATCTCTGTAACCCATCACTAACATTAATATCCCAGCTGACCGATGAAATTCAATTGATATTAACACTTAGGAGAAGAAGAACTATGTTACATTTACTGTAGATAGGCTGTAGTCAGCGATATGATTCCGCATCTGGGTAATTACATTCTAGCAGGCTAAGCATTGTAATTAAATAGGGGTTGTGTCCAAAATGGCACCTTATTCATACATAGTGCCCTACTTTTTTCCAATGGGCCCTGGTCAAAAGTAGTTCACTACATAGGGAATAGGGTGTGATTTCAGACACACACAGGGTGTGTAACACTGGCCTGGTCCCTGGTGGGACAACGATCTGCTAGGGGACAGAGGACGACGGACGTTTTTAGATTAATAAAGATGTATAATGAACTTGATAGTGATGAGCAGGATAGGTATGAAGGCAATCAAAGCAAGTCATGAACAACATAATGAATTGAGAGCTGTCTCTCATGGAAGTCTCAGTGTGTGTATGTGTGTGTGTGTGTGTGTGTGTGTGTGTGTGTGTGTGTGTGTGTGTGTTTACGTAGGTACGTGCGCGTGCACATGCATGTATGTGTATGTGTGATGCACATGTATGTGTGTGTGTGTATGTGTTAGTGTGTGTGTGTGTGTTAGTGTGTGTATGTGTTAGTGTGTGTGTTAGTGTGTATATATGTGTTAGTGTGTGTGTGTGTATGTGTTAGTGTGTGTGTGTGTTAGTGTGTGTGTGTATGTGTTAGTGTGTGTGTGTATGTGTTAGTGTGTGTGTTAGTGTGTATATATGTGTTAGTGTGTGTGTGTGTATGTGTTAGTGTGTGTGTACTGTGTACTGGAGGACCTCCTCCAGTCTGTGAATAGGGCCTGATTAATGCATACACACAATAAAGAGGCCTGGCAGTGAACACAACCTCCCCACTCTGGGGTAGATTGGAGGGGCCTGGCTGGTGGATTGATCGGCTAATTCAGACTGATTGGAGCCCTGAAACCCTCCAATGACTCCAGATGATCGCTGCACGCACGCACGCACGCACGCACGCACGCACGCACGCACGCACGCACGCACACACACACACACACCGCACACACACACCACACACACACACACACACACACACACACACACACACACACACACACACACACACACACACACACACACACACACACACACACACACAAACACAAACTACCCTATCAAACCCAAATCAACAGCTCTTAGGGATTCAAGCTTGTAATGACTAGGGGTTAAATTTTCCAGTTGTAAACACAAGTGTTACAGTCCAAAAAATGGTTCAATAACAGATGTACAATGATAGAATTTTCTGCTAGAGCTGTGGTGTGCCGAAGAGTAGTGGTGTGTGTGTGTGTGTGTGTGTGTGTGTGTGTGTGTGTGTGTGTGTGTGTGTGTGTGTGTGTGTGTGTGTATGTGTGCCTGTTCACTCACAGAGTAGAAAAGAGCAGTCTAAGAGGCCCCAGACTTAGAGAGATAAACAGTGTGTCTTGTCGCCGATCCAATTTCTTGCTTCTTAAACTGGCCACAGATGGCCTGTACTGTGTGGCGCGTTCTGCTCCCTCCCTCTCTCTCTCTCTCTCTCTCTCTCTCTCTCTCCCTCTCAGACCAGACCCTCCCCAGGCTGAACCAGCTTCAGACTCTTTCCCCACGCATAAGTGTGCGTCCCAAATGCCACCATCACCCCTATTCAGTGCACTACTGTTGACCAGGGCCTGTACGGAATAGGGTGCCATTTGGGACGCACACACATACTTGTCCTCACTCATTAATGACAAAGGGGGATTTGAGGGGAAAGTTAGTGTTCTTGGCCAAAAAGGCTCAGTCGAGGATCAGTCAGCGGGAGCCCAAAGCCATCGGGAGGGCTGATTGGCCGATTCCACTAATTTATCCCTGATTCCAACTAATCCTGATGGTTACACTTTCAGGAAGTGCACACGTTTTCTGATTGGGTTTAATGAATAATTGCGGGACACTACTTTGTGCCTACTTTGCTAGCGCCGTACTGCTACCTCCATTAGCCCACAGCCAGTGCACTTAAAGCTGGTATGTTATGTTAGTGTCCCAAACCGCCCAGCTAATAACATCAGAAGAGCCAGACACACAGAGCCTGCCTGTGAAACTTCCCCACGGTAATGGGCACGGCGACGGCCTCTAAAAACCCCGCCGCTGGTTTTACTAGACACTATTAAAGTATGCCCTGGAGGAGGCGGCCATTTTAAGTTTGACGCCAAGGCGGAATGGGAAACGACACATTCTTCCTGCTCTGGCGCTTTGGGTGCCTCGCTGTGCCAAGGTTGTGAAGTGGAGTTCTAGCCGGAGGGGGACGGAGGGAGGCATAGTTCGCTGTTTGGGGAAGGGCCTGTGAACTTTAGAACCAGAGGGTTAGCTAAACCGTGACTACGTCCCAAATAGCACCCTATTCCCTATATAGAGCACTACTTTTGGCCAGCGCTCTGGGCAAAAGAAGTGCACTACCTATGGAATAGGCTGTCATTTGGGACACATGTTGTGACTGCCACAGCTTGCCGTTGGCTCACCATAAAACCAGAAGTGAGTCTTTCATCCTAGTCCAGGCCCTGGCAGTGACACATGGCCTTCTCCCTGGGTCTGCCATTCACCGCCACGCCTGTCTGTAATCTCCTGACATATGACACAGTGGATAAAGGTGTGACAGCGTATCAGTTCTTTACAGGGCGATGAACTCAAGCCCTGGATGACAGAGGCTCTACCACCTTGCCTGTCCTGTGAACGGAAACACCAGCACACACACACACACACACACACACACACACACACACACACACACACACACACACACACACACACAGACACCTGCATACATACAGCATGCGCACACACACCTCCTCCGTTCCTCTAACATTAGAGATGTATCTCTCCTCACTGTGCCGATGACTGTGCACACATACATACATACATACATACATACATACATACATACATACATACATACATACATACATACAGTGGGGCAAAAAAGTATTTAGTCAGCCACCAATTGTGCAAGTTCTCCCACTTAAAACGATGAGAGAGGCCTGTAATTTTCATCATAGGTACACTTCAACTATGAAAGACAAAATGAGGGGAAAAAATCCAGAAAATCACATTGTAGGTGTTTTTATGAATTTATTTGCAAATTATGGTGGAAAAAAAAGTTTCTAAATACTTTGTTATATACCCTTTGTTGGCAATGACAGAGGTCAAACGTTTTCTGTAAGTCTTCACAAGGTTTTCACACACTGTTGCTGGTATTTTGGCCCATTCCTCCATGCAGATCTCCTCTAGAGCAGTGATGTTTTGGGGCTGTTGCTGGGCAACACGGACTTTCAACTCCCTCCAAAGATTTTCTATGGGGTTGAGATCTGAAGACTGGCTAGGCCACTCCAGGACCTTGAAATGCTTCTTACGAAGCCACTCCGTTGCCCGGGCGGTGTGTTTGGGATCATTGTCATGCTGAAAGACCAAGCCACGTTTCATCTTCAATGCCCTTGCTGATGGAAGGAGGTTTTCACTCAAAATCTCACAATACATGGCCCCATTCATTCTTTCCTTTACACGGATCAGTTGTCCTGCTCCCTTTGCAGAAAAACAGCCCCAAAGCATGATGTTTCCACCCCCATGCTTCACAGGAGGTATGGTGTTCTTTGGATGCAACTCAGCATTCTTTGTCCTCCAAACATGGCGAGTTGAGTTTTTACCAAAAAGTTATATTTTGGTTTCATCTGACCATATGACATTCTCCCAATCTTCTTCTGGATCATTCAAATGCTCTCTAGCAAACTTCAGACGGGCCTGGACATGTACTGGCTTAAGCAGGGGGACACGTCTGGCACTGCAGGATTTGAGTCCCTGACGGCGTAGTGTGTTACTGATGGTAGGCTTTGTTACTTTGGTCCCAGCTCTCTGCAGGTCAATCACTAGGTCCCCCCGTGTGGTTCTGGGATTTTTGCTCACCGTTCTTGTGATAATTTTGACCCCTCGGGGTGAGGTCTTGCGTGGATCGAGGGATCCCCAGATCGAGGGAAATTATCAGTGGTCTTGTATGTCTTCCATTTCCTAATAATTGCTCCCACAGTTGATTTCTTCAAACCAAGCTGCTTACCTATTGCAGATTCCCAGCCTGGTGCAGGTCTACAATTTTGTTTCTGGTGTCCTTTGACAGCTCTTTGGTCTTGGCCATAGTGGAGTTTGGAGTGTGACTGTTTGAGGTTGTGGACAGGTGTCTTTTATACTGATAACAAGTTCAAACAGGTGCCATTAATACAGGTAACGAGTGGAGGACAGAGGAGCCTCTTAAAGAAGAAGTTACAGGTCTGTGAGAGCCAGAAATCTTTCTTGTTTGTAGGTGACCAAATACTTATTTTCCACCATAATTTGGAAATAAATTCATTAAAAATCCTACAATGTGATTTTCTGGATTTTTTTCCCTCATTTTGTCTGTCATAGTTGAAGTGTACCTATGATGAAAATGACAGGCCTCTCTCATCTTTTTAAGTGGGAGAACTTGCACAATTGGTGGCTGACTAAATACTTTTTTGCCCCACTGTATGTATATATATATATATATATATATATATATATATATATATATATGCATACATGGAATCAGTTTCCAGTACCGCTCAGCAGACTGCTCTCTTCCTGGGAGGTCAGCTTCACACTCCCAATAGCATGTATTCTAGTTTAGCAACAGCCTACCTGCATGTTCAGCCTCTGGGTTTTAACTAAGCAGACGTTCCTTGTCTGTGTGTGTGTGTCTGTATGTGTGTGTGTGTGCGTGTGTGATAATATCATGATCTCCTAGACAGTTGTGGGAAACACACACAAGATTAAAGAGCTGTGAGCCATGTTTATTGTGTGGCGTTGGACTTATTTTAAGCAGTGTGTGCGTGTGTGTGTGTGTGTGTGTGTGTGTGTGTGTGTGTGTGTGTGTGTGTGTGTGTGTGTTGGATCTGCCTAGATCTGTCTGGATATGTCTAGCCTGGAGAGAGATGTTGAGTCGTCACACTAATGAATAAAAACACAGAGACAAAAGGGAGATAGCAAGGGCGTGTGTGTGTGTGTGTATGTGTGTGTTGGTGTGTGTGTGTGTGTGTGTTGGTGTGTGTGGGTGACCTCTTGGCCTCCCCAGCTACTGATTAAAACCATATTGAAAATGGTTTGTCTTGTTTCTCCCTCTCCATCATCCTCGGGGAGATTTGATTAATATATTAATTGGTCGGCAACGCAAACGATGGACTCATGGTGTAGTGTAATAAACTGAGTTGAGCAAATGGTACCCTATTCCCTTTGTAGTGCACTACTTTCACCTAGAGCCATATGGGCCGTGGTCGAAAGAAGTGCACTATAAAGGGAATATGGTGCCATTTGGGGCGTATTCTGACATGACAGTTATTAAATACAACACGGCTCACGCGCACGCGAAAACACACACACACACGTACACACACACACACGTACACACACACACACACACACGAACACACACACACACACACGTACACACACACACGAACACACGTACACACACACACACACACACACACACACACACACACACACACACACACACACACACACACACACACACACACACACACACACACACACACACACACACACACACACACACACACACACACACACACACACACACACACACACACACAGGGAAGAAAGAGCTGGGCTGGGCCTAGTGTCTGGCATCTGGTGACTGGTATTTAAATGGTATGGGCTGTTCTACTGGGTGGGGTATATATCTAGATCCTGTTCATGGATGTCTCTGTGTGATAGCATCTTATGTCTCTGTGTGATAGACTCTTATGCCTCTGTGTGATAGACTCTTATGCCTCTGTGTGATAGACTCTTATGCCTCTGTGTGATAGACTCTTATGCCTCTGTGTGATAGACTCTTATGCCTCTGTGTGATAGACTCTTATGCCTCTGTGTGATAGACTCTTATGCCTCTGTGTGATAGCCTATTTTGCCTCTGTTGTGATAGCTTCTTATCTCATATGCCTCTGTGTGATAGCTTCGTATGTCTCTGTGTGATAGTCGTATGTCTCTGTGTGATTGCCTCTTATGCCTCTGTGTGATAGCTTCTTATGTATCTGTGTGATAGCCTAGTATGCCTCTGTGTGATAGCTTCTTATCTCTTATGTCTCTGTGTGATAACTTCTTATGTCTCTGTGTGATAGCCTCTTATGCCTCTGAGTGATAGGCTCTTATGCCTCTGTGTGATAGCCTCTTATGCCTCTGTGTGATAGCCTCTTATGCCTCTGTGTGATAGCCTCTTATGCCTCTGTGTGATAGCCTCTTATGCCTCTGTGTGATAGCCTCTTATGCCTCTGTGTGATAGCCTCTTATGCCTCTGTGTGATAGCCTCTTATGCCTCTGTGTGATAGCCTCTTATGCCTCTGTGTGATAGCCTCTTATGCCTCTGTGTGATAGCCTCGTATACCTTTGTTTGATAGCCTCTTATGCCTCTGTGTGATAGCCTTTTATGCATATCTGTGATAGGCTCTTATGTCTCTGTGTGATAGCCTCTTATGTCTCTGTGTGATAGCCTCTTTACGCCTCTGTGTAATAGCCTCTTATGCCTCTGTGTAATAGCCTCTTATGCCTCTGTGTAATAGCCTCTTATGCCTCTGTGTAATAGCCTCTTATGCCTCTGTGTGATAGCCTCTTATGCCTCTGTGTGATAGCCTCTTATGCATCTGTTAGGTCTCCCTGTCCCCACAGTCCCCATCCCCAGTCAGGTCTCCCTGTCCCCACAGTCCCCATCCCCAGTCAGGTCTCCCCATCCCCAGTTAGGTCTCCCTGTCCCCACAGTCCCCATCCCCAGTCAGGTCTCCCCGTCCCTACAGTCCCCATCCCCAGTCAGGTCTCCCCGTCCCCATAGTCCCCATCCCCAGTCAGGTCTCCCCGTCCCCATAGTCCCCATCCCCAGTCAGGTCTCCCCGTCCCTACAGTCCCCATCCCCAGTCAGGTCTCCCCGTCCCCATAGTCCCCATCCCCAGTCAGGTCTCCCCGTCCCCATAGTCCCCATCCCCAGTCAGGTCTCCCCGTCCCTACAGTCTCCATCCCCAGTCAGGTCTCCCCGTTCCCCCTTGCCACCCAGCGCCCCACAGCCACTGAACAGGACAGGAAGTGTTGGGGTTTCAGTGTCAACATGGCTGCTGTTGTCTGTGATCAGGGTGAGTGGTCAGGCCTCAGATAGATCATCCTCCTGAACAAAGAGAAACCCATGCTGATGCTGACACACTGGGAAGTTCCTGGGTCACTACCCCTAAGGGAACACTAGTGTGTGTGTGCATGTGTGTGTGTGTGTGTGTGTGTGTGTGTGTGTGTGTGTGTGTGTGTGTGTGTGTGTGTGTGTGTGTGTGTGTGTGTGTGTACTCCCCAGCTCACTTTAACCCCCTGATACTGCCAGCCGGAGCGTTCAGGCTACACTTCAGTGCTCCCTCTTTTCACACGATCACAAAAGTAATCCTGTGAGAAGATTCCTGTAGTTGTCTAGCCTACAAGGTAAGAGCAGCGAATGGATTGACTTGGACACTAGTAACTGGGGAGGATTGCGTTGTTTCCATTAATGTGTACACATAGGGCCTGAATTATGAGAAACAAGAAACATTTGAATAACATGTTGTGAGACTATTCTGAACAGTGGGACCTGGAGTAAGACTGAACACAGGCCTGGGCTCCAACTGGTGATACAAGTAGACGGATTGGAACCGTTTTATAGGAATGACAAAGGTACTATTGTTCTAATTCATACTCTCTGCGACAATTTAAAGCAATTTCCGTCTCGATATTTTAGCAAGTACATATTTTCAAAAACAATTAAGGATCAAAAAACAATCAAATCAAAATGTCTTACAAAAAGTCCTCCAGGAATCCTGCAGAGAGTTTTACACTACAAACACCCTGTAGGGACATTAGAACACAACAGTTTATTGGTTTATTTGTTTCCCCATTCGCTTTCCAAAAGCAGTTACTCTTCCTGGGGTCCACAATATCACAACACATGACAAGTAACAAGACACTGATACACTGGACAGAAGAATGTGAGCATTAGAGAGAGAGAGAGTGTGTGTGTGTGTGTGTGTGTGTGTGTGTGTGTGTGTGTGTGTGTGTGTGTGTGTGTGTGTGTGTGTGTGTGTGTGTGTGTGTGTGTGTGTGTGTGTGTGTGTTTGTGTGTGTGTGTGTCCCCTCATTGTGTTACTCTGTCTGCCACATATCCTGAGGGATAACTAGCTGATAGTAGCTGAGACTGAGTGTCCAGGCTGCAACAGATCCTGGGAGATAACTAGCTGATAGTAGCTGAGACTGAGGGTCCAGGCTGCAACTGATCCTGGGGGATAACTAGCTAATACTGAGGGTCCAGGCTGCTACAGATCCTGGGGGATAACTAGCTGATAGTAGCTGAGACTGAGTGTCCAGGCTGCAACAGATCCTGGGGGATAACTAGCTGATAGTAGCTGAGACTGAGGGTCCAGGCTGCAACAGATCCTGGGGGATAACTAGCTTATAGTAGCCGAGACTGAGGATCCTGGCTGCAACTGATCCTGGGGGATAACTAGCTGATAGTAGCTGAGACTGAGGATCCAGGCTGCAACAGATCCTGGGGGATAACTAGCTGATAGTAGCTGAGACTGAGGGTCCAGGCTGCAACAGATCCTGGGGGATAACTAGCTGATAGTAGCTGAGACTGAGGGTCCAGGCTGCAACAGATCCTGGGGGATAACTAGCTGATAGTAGCTGAAACTGAGGGTCCAGGCTGAGCTAAGCCGGTTAAGATATTCACAGGATTTAGATTGCTGTTGACACATATTTTTAAAATATTGTTGAAGGGGAAGCCACAGACCTCTACAAGAAGCATTTTTAAACCGCTCATCTGCGTAGGTTAGAGACCCCGATTATGGCCAGCGGGAAAAGGGAGGGAGGAGGGGTGGTGTGTGTGTGTACGTGCGTGTGCACATGCATGTACATACCATGATCTCCTAAACAGTTGTGGGAAACACACACGAGATGAAAGAGCTGTGAGCCATGTTTATTGTATGACGTTGGACTTATTTTAAGCAGTGTGTGTGTGTGTGTGTGTGTGTGTGTGTGTGTGTGTGTGTGTGTGTGTGTGTGTGTGTGTGTGTACATTCCTGTGCATCTTTAAGTAGTTTTTTATTACAGAGAAAAACCTCTGAAATGTAAACTACTTACACTTCTGCACAATTCTTAACTGTTTTTCGTCTGCGTTTTTAAGATAGGCCAGCTGAAGGGAGACAGCAGCGAGACAGAATAATGGAGTTAGGTGACTCCACTGAGGTTTTCCAGTGAGCTGATTGTTTGATTGGTTTCTCCCCAGACAACTTACAGCCCAATCCACAAGAGACGTGATCCACAGAAGACGTGTGTGCGGTCAGATCTCTGCTTTCTCTCGTCCACGTTCTCTCTCTCTTTCAAGCCTAACCCGGCGCCTGTCTCCTGTGGCTCTTAGCGTGTGGCAGGCGCGGTACTCCTGGGTACCGGTGGGCACGGGGGGAGTGGGGCGGGCAAGAAGGGCGCAGGGGCGCATCCTCATCTCAGGTTCCCCCAGGAAACACAAACTCCAGAGACGTCTCTTTTGTGTTCCGTCTCTCTTTCTCGCTCTTTGTTTTCTGTCTCCTTCTCTTCCCATCGTCTCCCTACCACGACAAAGAACCACACAGCAGAGCACGGTGCTCAGGTGACTCCTGTGTCCTCCCAGGGTTTCGTCTCGGTTACAGAAACGCTAGTCATAAGACACAGAGACGTAGGCGAGGGAGTAGGGACACCATGGAAACTTTCATCCTGTTTTGTCCTGGTTTGGTGTGTATTTACTTGATGCCATATGGGTTCTTTGTTAAAGTGGGAAAAGGCAGAAAGTTAGAATAGGTCAAAAGAGAGAGGAAAACTTCCCTGAGGAACAATAATGAATAGAGGAGTGTGACAGAAACAGACGGACGGAGGGATGAAGGCTACTCCGTCCTCCATGGTTGGTCACAGACCCGCATTACATTATCCTGCCTTTATCTCGACTATCCTAAATGGAATTAGTTCCTGGAACGTTTGAAGTTGTCGACTGTCGTCGGGCAGAGTAGGCTGTGGCCCCATCGTCTCAGAAAAACGCAGAACGTGTTTTTAGAACAGACATACCCCTCCCCATCTTCACAACAACTTTGTCAATATGACTTGACCATGATTATTGACCTTCCAAAATTATACCTAGGAGTTCATCTTCCCAAAATTCTCAATGGTCACACCCTTTATACACAACTCCAGATGAGGTTTAGGTCTTAGAGAACGCCTTGAACCAAATCCAATGTTTTTAGTGTTAACTGTATTTAAGACCAGTTTATTATTGAAAACCCATTCTGATACTGGCTGTAACTCCGTATTTAGTATTTCAATGACCTCACAAGCTTTGGGTGCTGATAAGCTTTAACCTTGGGAAGGAGTGAAGGACAGAGGGAGGGGTGGAGAAGCAAACCAAACAGTGTGTCAATCGTTTGGACACACTCTCTTCCACGGCTCTGGCTACGTGAGACGCCAAGCACATGTAAACAGGAAGCCTTTTGATATGGCTGGGGAAGGGACAGGAGAGAGTGTGTCTGTGTGTGTGTGTGTGTGTGTGTGTGTGTGTGTGTGTGTGTGTGTGTGTGTGTGTGTGTGTGTGTGTGTGTGTGTGTGTGTGTGTGTGTGTGTGTGTGTGTGTGTGTGTGTGTGTGTGTGTCTGTGTGTGTGTGTGTCTGTCTGTGTGTGTGTGTGTGTGTGTGTGTGTGTGTGTGTGTGTCTGTGTGTGTCTGTGTGTGTGTGTCTGTGTGTGTGTCTGTGTGTGTGTGTCTGTGTGTGTGTGTGTCTGTGTGTGTGTGTGTCTGTGTGTGTGTGTGTGTCTGTGTGTGAGTGTGTGTGTATGCCTTTAAAGTGAATAGACAGGGGGGTCCGTGGCCCAGCAACCTTGGATTTCACAGCCCCCCTACTTCTGAGAGAGAACAGTTACCATCTTTATCCTTTATCCTGTTCTCGGCTGGATCTTCAAACACGCTGCGCCAGTAAAAATTCCAGGTGCCACCACAGTGCACTCACACACCCACTCTATCCATACCACTCTGTTTAATGTCATGAGCTCTTTCCAGTCTCTGTGTAATCTGTGCATTTTGCAGGGCCACACCTGTCACTGGTTAGCTGTTAGCTGGGGAACTGGAACACCTACATCATATGTCCTAGTTTAACGAGACAACTGCAGATTCACTGCAACACTGTTGAACACCAGACCTAAACAATGGCCAGGCCTCAATGCAAACATGACACTCAGAACCTGTCTGAGAGGCATATACACACATATACACCCCCCCCCCACCCACACCCACACACACACACACACACACACACACACACACACACAATAACAGCTGAACTCCTTTTCCTAACATCAACTATTTTCAGACCAAATCTATTTCAACCACTACTAATGTCCTCCTAGCTGGGCCTGTCTATACTCTGGGGCAAACTCACATTCTAATGTAATATATAAACGCACAACTTCAGCAATTTGTTGTTTTTTCTGTTCTTAATTAAGCCAAAGAGGTGTTAATGAAGGGATAGGAACTCCTAATGGAAGTGGCTACATAAGAACTGTATATCACTAGATCCATCGGGATTCGAGTCCTCCAACAGCTTTGTTACGTCTACATTTTAAAGGTTAGCCCAGCACCTGTAAGCCGGGGTGTCTCGAGACAGACTAATGAATGTAGTTTCATGTAGGTGCAGGTAAAATTTCGTTAATTATGTTCATTAAAATATTTTTCATTTAATGTCTTTAAAGGTACGAATCTGACATTGTCAGCAGGTTTGTTCTTACGTTGTTGTTTTCTTACTCCCAATAGTTTGACACATTTCCATTCCATACAATCTAAAGAAACAGACATAAAAATGAGTTACTAAAATAACATTTGTGGGCGTCGGAAACAATGAAAACAAAATCTTTCAAAACTCAGAGGTTCAGAGCGCCAAAGAGTGCCATAAAACGGCACCTGTCACACAAGTGCTCTTTGAAAAATAACACAAAACGAAAAAGTCATGGTCGCTCTGAGAGAAGAGATGGGGTGAGAACGATAGAGGAGCGAGAGAGCGAAAGAAGAGTGTCGCTCCTCCTCTCGTTCAAACCTCACACATGTGCACTTCAAACCGCCATGGCCTGCTAATCAACCATTGTGTGAGCTCACTCAGCCAGAGATACACTCCTAACATTGGACTAGGTGAACCAGAGAGACTGGGGGGTAAATGGAGCTGATATAATGGCTGTGAGAGAAAGGGGTAAATGCGGGAGAGAAAGAGAGAGAGAGAGACAGAGAGAGACAGAGACAGACAGAGACAGACAGCGAGATAGAGAGAGACAGAGAGAGAGAGCGAGAGAGAGAGAGACAGAGAGACAGAGAGACAGAGATATGTAGAGACAGAGACAGAGTCACAAAGCTATCTGTGATGACGCTCTAGGGGCCACCGGGGGAAACTTAATCAAAAAAAGGTTGGCAGCTCGGGGAGAGAGAGGGAGCAGAGTGGAGCAGAGAAGAGGAGAGGAGAGGGGGAGTAGAGGACAGAGAACAGGTGACAGGGTTCTCTCTCTCTCTTCACTTTCGTCTCCAGAACAAAGTCAAACCCTGAGAGTCGTAATCCAAGTGTCGCTAGGAGCAACACGTGCTTTGCTCTGTCTGTCACCACGCCTTGGGGTTAACCCTTCACCTTCAGCAATCAGTGGGCTTCAATGAACATGCCGACATACACTTACAGTACCCGTTCACACTAATTCTGGAGTTCCCTCAAATTCTCTCATTGTCAAGTTCACAGCTGCATCTTCTCAAGTGAAGTGGTCACAAGAGGGAAGGAACGCTGAGCGACACCGACTCTCGTTCCACATTCTTTCCCAACAACCGCGTTTCACCGATCCCTCAGTGTCACTGGACGTGCCGGGGAGTGTGCACCGCGGTGAGCCGTGCACGCTCCCGAGCCAAGGAAGGAGAGATAAAAGAGAGAGATACATAAAAAGGTGTGGTGTGCACACCGACCGGACTCACCATTATCGCTGTCCGACTTGTTTTCGTGCTCTGTGTCGGTGAGGGTCAGGGCCGAGTTGGACCGGCTGGACAGGCACGAGTTCCGGCCGCCCGACTTCACCCCGCGGCCCCACAGCCGCATGGCGCGCTCCGGTGACATCACGCCCTCGTTCTCGGTGTCCACGTCGGAGCCGGCGCCGGCCGAGTAGCCGCGGTGGGGGAGGCCCATCTCGGAGCAGAAGGCCAGGCCGCGGCGCGTGGACGGCTCGCAGATCCCCAGTTGTCTCAGGTTGAAGTTCTGCCCTGAGAGGAGAGGAAACGAGATAGAAGTCGTCAACACTAGATCCCTGAACATGCATACCGGTCAATAAATGTCTTCCAGAGGAAAAACGAGTGCCCCTTTACAAGAGAATACAGTAAGTAGAATAAAGGGAGTTTTGAGAGAGGAGAGGAAACAAGATGGAGGATCTTAAAGACTCTTTCACAAAGAACAAGGTTGAGGACATCAATAGTTTCAATAAGAGAGGCGCTGGAGTCTTTTATTCTAAATGTCAAGTATTTCAGAGATATTTAAGAGAGCTAGCCTTTACCAGGGAGAGCAATTCAGTGGCCTTTTACAGGAGAACACAGGGAGTACAGCTGATCTAACTTGAGACTGGCTGTAAAGACAAAACACCTTGAACCCTGTCACTAACAGATCATCTGCCACATTAAGACCTCTTCCTGCCCCTATCTTGTAGTGACGGGGGGGGGGGGGGATCTATACAGTTACATATCGGGATATTATTTGTGACCATATATCATATCGTATCGTTTTGACTATCACAATATTATTTTTACGATAGCTGGCTGCACCTGCACCAAAACGTATCCTCAGAACTGATCAACGTGTTTTCTCCTGCTCTCTCTAGTCTCTCTGCCGCAGTCATAATAGTGAGCAATATGTTTGGAACATCAAATCACAATAAAATCACAGTATCGAATCGCAATACATATGGTATCAGCACCTAAGTATAGTGACTATATCGTAACGTGAGGTCCCTGGCAATTCTCAGCCCTATTATCGCCCCCAACCCCCCAAGGCTCCTCTGACCTCCAGCCCCCCGACCCTCAGATCCATCGTAACACTGAGAACCGGACAGACAGACCCCCTCCCTCCTTCCCCAGCCTTATTTGTACAGTATTTGACCAGTGGCAGATGGATAGATTGATGGCTATATAAACTGAATAAGAATATAAACGCTACATGTTACAATTGTCAAGATTTTACTCAGTTACAGTTCATATTAAGGAAATCAGTAAATTTAAATAAAATCATTAGGTCATAATCTATGGATTTCACATGACTGGGAATACAGATATGCATCTGTTGGTGACAGATACCTTTTAAAACAGGGTGGGGGGTGTGGATCAGAAAACCAGTCAGTATCGGGTGTGACCAGATTAAAGTTGACAAGGCTGTTGATTGTGGCCTGTGAAATGTTGTCCCACTCCTCTTCAATGGCTCTGCAAAGTTGCTGGATATTGGTGGGAACTGGAACACGCTGTCGTACACGTCAATCCAGAGCATCCCAAACATGCTCAATGGGTAACATGTGTGGTGAATATGCAGGCCATGGAAGAACTGGGACATTTTCAGCTTCCAGGAATTGTGTACAGATCCTTGCAACATGGGGATGTGCATTATTATGCTGAAACATGGAGGTGATGGCGGCGGATGAATGGCATAACAAATGGGCCTCAGGATCTCACGGTATCTCTGTGCATTCAAATTTTCACCAATAAAATGCATTTGTGTTCTTTGTCCATAGTTTATGCCTGCCCATACCATAATCCCACCATGGGACACTGTTCACAACGTTGACATCAGCAAACCACTAGCCCACACAACGCCACACAATGCCCAGTACAGTTGAAACTGTGAGTCATCCGTGAAGAGCACACTTCATCATGGGCTGGCGTGTTTACACGTGGTCTGCGGTTGTGAGGCCGGTTAGACGTACTGTCAAATTCTCTAAAATGACTCTGGTGGACATTCCTGCAGTCAGCATGCCAATTGCACACTCCATCAAAACTTGAGACATCTGTGTCATTGTGTTGTGTGACAAAACTGCACATTTTAGAGTGGCCTTTTGTTGTCAGCAGCACAAGGTGCACCTGTGTAATGATCATGCCGTTTAATCAGCTTCTTGATATGCCACACCTCTCAGGTGGATAGATTATCTTGGCAAATTAGAAATGCTCAGTAACATGGATGTGAACAAATCTGTGCACAAAATTTAGCGAAATAAGCTTTTTGTGCATATGGAAAATGTATGGGATCTTTTATTTCAGCTTATGAAAATGGGATCAATACTTTACATGTTGCGTTTATATTTTGTTCTGTATAGATAGATACACTACATTACCAAATTTATGTGGACACCTGCACGTCAAACATCTCATTCCAAAATCAGGGGCATTAATATGGAGTTGGTCCCCCCCTTTGCTGTTATAACAGCCTCCACTCTTCTGGGAAGGCAGTCCACTAGATGTTGGAACATTGCTGCGGTGACTTGCTTCCATTCAGCCACAAGACCATTAGTGAGGTCGGGCACTGATGTTGGGCAATTAGACCTGGCTCGCAGTCAGCGTTCCAATTCATCCCAAAGGTGTACGATGGAGTTGAGGTCAGGGCTCTGTGCAGGCCAGTCAAGTTCCACCAACACCGATCTCGACAAATAATTTCTGGGGGGGAATGTTTGTCTATGGAGATTGCATGGCCGTGTGCATGATTTTATACACCTGTCAGCATTTGGGTGTGGCTGAAATAGCCGAATCCACTAATTTTAAGGGGTGTCCACATACTTTTGTAGATAGATAGATAGATAGCGCATATCGTTACACTATCTATCTAAGGGGAAGGAACCAAAGGGAGTGACATATATAGGGGAGGTAATCAAGGAGGGGATGGAGTCCAGGTGAGTGTCCTTATGCGCTGATGCGTGTAATGATGGTGACAGCTGTGCGCCATAACGAGCAGCCTGGTGACCTAAAGGCCGGAGAGGGAGCACACGTGACAGTACCCCCCCCCCCCCCCGGCGCGCTTGGCTCCAGCTGCAGGACGCCAACCACAGGGACGATCACGGGGATCAGAAGCAGACCGGTCGACTCCGCTGCGGCGCAGAGACCTGACGAACCGGCTGAGGAGTGAGAGCCTGATGAGCCAGCTGAGACCTCCCCGGTTGCCTCGGTCGAGGCACGGGAACCTGTTCACCCAGCTGAGGCATGGGAGCCTAACGAGGCCGCTGAGGCATGGGAACCCGTCGAACCCTCAGAGGCATGGGAATCCGACAAACCGGCTGAGGCATGGGAACCCATCGAACCCTCAGAGGCATGGGAATCCGACAAACCGGCTGAGGCATGGGAACCCGTCGAACCCTCAGAGGCATGGGAATCCGACAAACCGGCTGAGGCATGGGAACCCGTCGAACCCTCCGAGGCATGGGAATCTGACAAACCGGCTAAGGCCTCCCAGGTAGCTCCGGTCAGGACACCCGGACCCGAAATCACCTCCAGCACAATAACAAAAAAAACTCCCTGATGCTTCCCTTTGGTGAGGCATCATTCGATGGTGACAGGTGTGCGCCATAACAAGCAGCCTGGTAACCTAGAGGCCAGAGAGGGAGCACACGTGACAGATATATAGACAGTCGGGAGAGAAGAGGGCTGCGTTCCAAGTGCACTATATTTTATTTTTTATTTAACTAGGCAAGTCAGTTAAGAACAAATTCTTATTTACAATGACGGCCTACCCCGGCCAAACCCTCCCCTAACCCGGACGACGCTGGGCCAAATGTGTGCCACCTTATGGGACTCCCAATCAAGGCCAGTTGTGATACAGCCCGGGATCGAACCAGGGTCTGTAGTGACCCTGGTGCAATGCAGTGCCTTATACCGCTGCACCACTCGGGAGCTATATACATTTACATTTACATTTACATTTAAGTCATTTAGCAGACGCTCTTATCCAGAGTGACTTACAAATTGGTGCATTCACCTTATGACATCCATATAGGCAATAGGGTGTAATACTTTTAACCAGGACCCATAGGGCTCTGGTCAAAAGTAGTGCACTATATAGGGAATAATGTGCCATTTGGGACGCCGCAGAGAAGAGAAGGGGGAGAGCTATCTCCCAGGTGCTAACAAAATAGAAGATGACAGGTAAATGGGGCCTAGCTAGCATCTGGGGAGTCATTTGGACTGGAGGTGTTGAGTAATGAAAAGATCCTGCACGGGCTTGAAAAGAAAGAGAGAGAGCGAGACAATACAAATAAATCCTGTGCTGACTTTTTGTTTCGTGATGGGGGTTGGTGGGGTGCAGTATCAACTGACCTGAAATCCCCAGTGAAAACACAGCTTCTGTAAACAGCGCTAGCCCCTAGACGTGCAAAAAAGGGACTATCAGGTTTCATCTGACTCTCAGATAACTGCAGGGGCTTAACATTCTGTTACCCAGGATCCCACGCTGGACTCCCAGGACCCCAACCGTTGTGTCTTACCACGACCAGGCCTGACTAGCTAACAATGTTAGCGGGTAGCACAGACGCAACGCATGTTTGAGATCGACTACATTGCAGTAGGATTACGCAGAATCACTGATCTGCAAATCTTGCATCCCAAAAGTGAATTATTATATGATTAAGATGAGTGATTCTGCATCTCGTCTTGCTCAAGGGGATCATGCTAGCAGTTAGCAAAACCCCCCATCTTTTCAGCACCATAGGACCAACGCCCTAATGGAAAACTCTCATTATCAAACGGAGGGAGACACCCTCAACTTTTATTTTATGAGGCCCCCTGAAGACTAAAAACCCCCTGTAATTCAGATCAAAATTAGTTTCATTTATCTGTTCCTAAGCATTCCCACGAATAGAAGGGACATATGTGATCGTGTCTCAATGTCATCAAGGTACGAAAGGATTGTTATTTCAAATCCAATCTCTTTTAGGGCTTAGTTGTCATCAATTTGTTCGACCAATTATGGTAATTCTGTTCTGGCCTCACGACCATCCGCTCTGATAAAAATCTGCTAGTCTACCCCCTGCTCTCAAGACTGAAGTAGAGCATGACCAAACAACCAAAATGACACATACTTCAGTGAAACACGACATCCGAAGGGGAAACTATAGTCTCCTTAAGCAAAACATATCATCGCTGAAACACAACTGAATCAACACATAGGCCTAAGGCTGTAGCGGAATATAGCATGCTATGCTACAGTCCATTTTGCTCAGGCGGAGCGGAACGCATTCCGCAGCTCAAGCTGAACTCGTTAGCAGAACAAAAACAAGGTTCGAACCATGCTAACATCAAGCGAAACCATAACGGTCATTTCAGTGCTGATTGATTCAACGTTGTTTCTACGTAACTTCAATGAATCAACGTGGTGGAAGAGACGTTGAATTGACGTCGGTGCCCAGTGGGGAGTGCTAACAAATTGCATAATGCTAAAGCAAAACTCAACAACAAAGAGCACCTTGGAACGGCCCATTGGGCTAGCCACTGTTTGAGTGCAGGAGGGCAGAGCGCCAGGCCCGCAAGGCCCAACGATAAATGCCCTATAAAAGCATTATTTGCGGGTTGCTAATGTTGGCTGGCACATAGGAAACGGCAAACCAACAATGGAGGGCCTCTGGGTACACAGCAATCATTTACCACGCATGAAGCAAATACACATACTGTCTGCAATTTAGCAACTCAGAGAGACAGAGCGAGTGAGAAAGAAAGAAAGAAAGCGAAATAAATTAATATTTGGCAGAGGTAGCTGTGTTAATGATTGGTCTCATATGTGGCTGTACTTTGGTTATATCTAATGCGGTAACATTATGCAGGCTGAAAGGAATTCAAGACCCACCCACTAGTATTGTAGAAAACAATCCAGGCACAATTCATTTACATCACACAAAAACACAAGTAACAAGGTACAGTAGTTTAACTAAGCAGGTTAACATTAAATACAGTAGATTTGGAGCCACAGAAATGATCAAATTACTGCTATCTCTATGGCAACCATTCATTGAAACACCCTCAATTAGTCTGAGAATATTTGGCAAAATATTGTTCAATGTATTAACAGATAAAAATCCCAAGTGTAAAGTACAGAGACTTAGTAAAAGTGTCTTCCTCTCGCAGGCAGACGGAATATGGTGTGTGTGTGTGTGTGTGTGCGCACGTGCATGTGTGTTCTCGGGGAGGGGTAATGTGGTGCAGATGGGAGAGAAGATGGTGGCTGCTCTGCTCTGCTATGTTGTCCTGGCAGATAGACTGGTAGCTAAGGCACTTCCAATCTGTTTGGTGATTTCATAAATATCTCAAGGCCTTGAAAGCGTAAAGTCCATACTTCAAAGGCGGCGCCGCCGCCACAACAAGACAAACAGCAACAACAGCCGTCAACAACCGTATGAAGTCATCAGGGTGGAATTACGGTACTGTTCCACATTAAGGCTTTTATGTCTGACATATACTGACTATACATGTACTTTAATTTATACATAACTAATAAAACATACAGCATATTACACATATTCCGAATAAAACATTAACATACTCATATTTGTGTTATGAATAATAACATGAATAAATAATATGGTTTTAGTATAGTTTTACAGATTTAAATATTTTCTCAACATGAAAAAAAAAATCTGAATATGTCATAGTACTTCTTAGAAATATCTGAGAGAAATTCCTACATTTGTAACAAATTGTAGAAGACACAGTAACCATGGATCAAAATGAACTATTTCATTATCTGGGTCCTCATATGCCAACACAACTACAGGCATATAATTAGGAATTGAAATACTATATAATTGTATAGGATCTCCATGACTACAGCCAACAATACACTGTATAATTCATCTTAAGCCTATTAACCATTCTAATACAATTGAAGTGGCTTGCATTTTATGTTAGGGAATTTTAAAACACGATCCAATTAAAAATAGAGTCTGTGAAACATAATTCATTTAGTTCTTTTTTTGCAGAGCTAAACTCTTTTCTCTCGCTTAAAGACATTTATGTCACACCTACATTTAGATTTAGACTGCATTCCATTCTGTGGGTTTAGCTGCCGTGGTGATAGGAACGGGCTGCCTAAGAACATGCCTGAACATATATATATATATATATATTTTTTTTACATATAAATGCTGTGAAATGTTTGTAAAAAATGTCATTCCTGCCGCTATTCAGTGATTATCGTATATCATTTAGTGACCGTATTATGCGATAATTTTTGCTTCAGTAATATGTTATTATATTACTTTTGAATCCCTATTAGATTAGTATACATTCACTCTGATAACGTGTTCTTCCAGCTTAGACTAGTTAATACTCACTCTTTGTGGGAAAATGGAATGTGTTTCACGCCACACTACTTATGCAGTTATGAAAATGACTGTAATATAAACATAATAGAAGTATCTCAATGAGAGGCAACTGCTTTATATTCCATAGGCCAATGGTAAAATGTCCATATCAGTGACAACAACTATGGCTTCTTTTGTTTTAAAATATTGAAATATTTAGGGGTCCAAGATTCCGACAAATACATGCTTTATCTCATTTAGGGTAGAGTATTATTTAACTACATTTAGATTCAAATATTAAAATGTTGTTCTCAAGCTATATATAAGTCATCCTCATTGTGAATTGGTCCTGATGCATGCCATGGCCCACGTGGTAGTAGAATCCAGAAGTTTCACAGCACGGTCAAATCATTGGTTGATCAAAAAAATGAAAAATCTTCCAAATTCCCTCCGAGATAATTTGCATTATAAGAAGGATAAAATATTGACTGTTAAATCTGTAGATAAAATACGGTCTGGAGTAATCTTTAATCTAGAAATAAAAGTGACTACAAAGGCTTGTTCATTTACAGACATAACTAAGATAGTCACTGCAGTTCAATTAAAATTATATTCATTTTAAATGAACGCCAATTAGTGTGGCAATGAAAATGTACATGATAAGATAATTAAAGTCATTACCTTTTTTCTCTCCAATATTTATGAATTGTTAATTGGAGTGGAGGAACAATCAATGAACTAGTAATGAACTTCAAAGTACTTTTGTTATGTTTATAGAAAATATGGATGGACCTGGTAAAACACTTTGCCTCCATCTTTCCACAAACCAGTTAATGTCCCGAGTTCAACACAGTTTCAGATCTATGCGCTCGCTGTACGTTATAAAATCTAATAATTACAAAAATCCCAGTTTTTTTATTTTATCACTGACGGGCAACAATTCTAATTGTTCCAGCTTTAGTCCATTAAGTTTCACAAATTAATACTGTCCCGCTATTATTTCTGAAGTGACCAAATCATTTAGGTCAACGTCAAACCCATAGAATTTGAATGAATAGAATGGTCAAATAGGTTCAAAAGCCGTTCTACTCCTTCTATTTCTATGGTGTCACCATATTAATATACAGAATAAACAAACGGTGCTAGCTATATTAGCTTAGTATAGTGTCACCATAAGCTCCTATGAGGGAAGTTACTGTGAGTTAATGGGCGAGGAGACAGAAAGAGGTGCTTAGCCAAGAGGCTTTGTATAGTAGTTAAACATTAAGTTCTTAAGTCTGTCTAGCGATGGCTGTGGCCCAACAAGTCAACAAGTCTAGTGACCGAGTGGCTCACTTAGGGGACTAGCTCTGCCAGCGAGAGGCAGAGAGGGTTTCGCTATAATAATTTGGGGGGTGCTTATATTTGTTCTGTTACACAAAAGTGGGTCGCCATTGTACAGCGCCCCTGGAGCAATTAGACTTGCTCAAGGGCACAGCAAAAATGTAAATATTTTACCTTGTCAGCACCTTAAGTCGCAGTTGTAAATGAGAACTTGTTCTCAACTGGCCTACCTGGTTAAATAAAGGTGAAATAAAATAAAATTAACTTTCGGTTACTGGCCCAACACGGTAACCTCGAAGCTACCTGCCACCCCCATCTGTCTCATGTCTGTAAATATGGCGAGGATGTCATGCATAGCCCCAACCTACCCAGACTGTTACCCCTTTCCTCACCCCAATACCCCCATCTACCCGTCGACACATTACCCCTGGAGCTCTTCATCAGCAAGACAAGCCCCAGAGTTCATGTTCAACACTAACCATGCAGCTATTATATACCATTTAGCGGAGACCTTTTAATCCCGAGCCACTTATAGTCATGCATGCATACATACATGTTTACACACGAGTGGAATCGAACCCACTATCCTGCCGTTGCAAGCGCTGTGCTCTACTACCAACTGAGCTGCAGAGGACAAGCACCCAGTGAGACACCAACGAGAGAGATACTGAGGTTTTTTTCTTTTTGGATTGAAACTGCAGCTAGAACATGTTTTCTTCATGACATAAGTGCACCGTAAAGGTAATTACACCTCGTCCCGTATCCACAGGAACTGATTCCTGATAGGGCTGGGTCGCGTCCTTGAACGCACTTTAAATCTGAAGTAGTCAGCCCTTATCCCTTATCTAAGGTAAACATTTGAGCCTCGGCCCAGCTCGGTGGCATAAGTCAACATGGAGGGGGCCCACCTGAGGTAAACCTATGTAAACAGAGACAGACTTCACCCCTTAGGGGCCAACCTAAGGAAGAGTTCAAGCAGGTACAGCTGACCGTGACTACAGAGTAAAACCTACGGACTGCTTGAAGTGGAATGACAAAGGTACTGGTACTCAATTTAATTTTACAGTCCTCTTGATCATATTTACATTTTACAGTACTGGTGATCATGTTTACATTTTACAGTACTGGTGATCATATAGGTGATGGATGATACTCTGTACCGGTAAGTACCAGGCCCACCTCAAGCACTGCCTACATGGTCAGCCGCAGGGCAACGCCCCTAGAGCATGCTAGGTGTCTTGCTCAAAGGCACAACGACAGGAGGATAACTAACTAGGCTAACTAGTACCTTGTCGGGTGTACTCGTCCTGTTCACGGTGCACCATCTCCTTCACTCTGCTGCTGTACAATAGTCTGGAGGAGTCCTGGTGGTCGAAGGCCTTGAGCGTCTCGCTGGAGCTGTACGACTTCTGGGTGGGTACCCTCGGTCCGGGGCCGCCGCTGCCGCACTCCTCGCTGTCGCCAGACGAGCCCGTGTAGCGCCGCTCCTTGTCGCGCCTGCTCTTGGTCAGCGAGCAGTAGGGCCTGCGTTCCTTCACGTCCATACTGCCAGCATGCTTCGCCGACCCCGGCGGATAGACACAAACACGGCACGGACCGGGACACTGAAGGAGGAGGATGATGGGGGGGAGGAGGTGGAGGAGGGAGGGTCCGTCCAACCCGCTCCGCTTAGGCTCGGCTACCTGGAGAGAGGGAGGACAGGGAAAGAGAGAGAGAGGGAGGGGAAGAAAATGAAAGAAAAAGTGTGAGACACAGTGGTCAGATAGCGCTAAGCTGTGCACTTAATCTTCCCGGGATCCTTAAATCCTCCCCACCTTCTGGAGTGTTCAGTGGTGCTAGTGTGTGTGTGTGTGTGTGTGTGTGTGTGTGTGTGTGTGAGTGTCTCGGCAGCGCCTGAGTGCATCGGAGTGAGGAGAGGCAGGCAGGAAACAGCCTTTAGGAACTGAAGTAGGGAGGGCAGGGGTGAGAGGCGAGTGGGAGAGGGAGAAAAAAGCCGGGGAGGCGGGGAGAGGAGGGGGTGACTTAATTGATTACTCCCAGTCCCCCTGATCTGGTATGTGTCTAGAGTTGCTGATAAGCACGACACATCCATTAGATAAAAAGGCCTAACTGAAGCAAAGCATAACGTGCGTGTGTATGTGTGTGTGTGCGTGTGTGTGCATGTGTGTGCGCGTGTGTATCGAGGAGGAAGGGGAAAACATTTTCAATCTTTCATTAGGCCTGCTGCCATCGAGAATTAATCAAATCTACAGACAACATCCTGAGAACAAAAAAACGACGTGTGTGTGTGTGTGTGTCAGAGTAATAACCATTGCATGGAGTCCCCCCGGGGGTACTTTTCAAATGTTTATTAGCCCAAAAACATTCTCTCTGCTTCTAATTTTGCGTTCTGATCATTGCGGCCATTTTAATTTGGGAATCTTGGCTGGCCCTTTTCGGGAGGTCTCCCAGAGATTGTGCATGGCTGCTCTTTCTCAAACGTATATTTTTTTCCGACTTCATCCGTCTTTTTTGTTTGTTTGAAGTTAACAACATATTTCTTGATAAGGTTTTCCTGCGTCAGTCTTCTGAACTCGTCCCAGATGACAGCAAAGCGTGGGAGGCAGTTGGGAGGTTTGGAAGGTAGATTCTCCCTAATGAAATGGGGAGAGATGCTTCCGCGGCCCTAGAAAATCTGCGATGCCGAGAACACAGACGGAATCACGGAATATAGACATTAAAACGGATTTCATGAATATTCAATAAATGTATTGAACTTAGTAGGGAATCAACTAAATGTACTGAACATATATTAATTTGCCCACGTTTATCATAAGACATGAACAGAATGCATCAGTGATTTGTATTTCCTGTAACTTTCTGAAGAGGCAGGGAGAATTCCCCTGTTTGTGTATGTGACTGTGTAGATTTCTCAATTAAATGTTAATTACAAAATAGCCTATGCTTACCAGGCAGAATGAGATCATGATTATTTGCATCAATCCAGTGGGTATTTGCTTTGCAAACTCTACCATCACATGTACTCTACCAAAATACTGCTAAAAGCACTGCCTCTTGCTAGGTGCACACTGGAATTAAAGGGTAATTACACCCAAAAATGTAAATTGAAAGAGTGGTATCCTGATGTGGTTTAAGCACTGTTGTGGATTTACAACATCTAATTTAGTTGTATTTCAATTTTTTTTTTTTTAAGTGGGACTTTGAGAGCGAAAAAACAAACCAAAACAGGGTCAAATGGAAACCTGGAAAAACATAATGAAGAAAACAGAATTTGGGATAAAACTAATGGTTATCAGGAAATAGATTTGATAGGGCTATGCTTCTGATCAGAAGAGGAGAATATCATCCTTTCTCTGCCTTCTCTCTCTCCTCACTATCAGGAGGAAGTGAACCGATGACAAAGAGAGAACGGGCGTTATTTAAAGGCTAACGTTAAGGTCTGCCAGGCTGCCGCTCCTGGTTGAAAAGGTTGACGGCATCATTTGCTTTTCGCCCACACAAATGTGTGTGTTATTAGGTCTTCCTAAGCATGGCAGTGGATAGACAGAGTAGGGGGTGGCTTGGGTGACTTTTAGGGGGTTTCCCTGCCATGCCCTGGGCACTGTGGGCTGTCCCACCTCACGGTCATCAGAATTTTTATTTGTCTTTGAATTTAAAAAAATTCCACACACCAAATACAAACATACACATACGAACAGCAACTTACAGACAAATACAAACACAACGACGACTAAATTCTCATCTGCTCAGACCCAAATGCTCACACCCCCATCCCTAGTGCCTGCCTTATTGTTGCCGTTAAATTGTATCAATTTGTTTTTCCCATTCGCCCATGTTATTTCAATATTTCAATAATCAATCATTCCATTTTTTACATTGTATTAATAATGTCAGATTGATTGATTCCTACGTTTTTAGTCTACGTTTTTCGTGGTCATTTTAAATAGACAAATAAGTCTACGGCGGTGGCATATCAGCAGCTCCAACAACGACAAACTATCATTCATGAATATTAATACTGATTTTCGAGACACAGTATGAGGAGAGGAAGAGCGAGGGAAAGAGAGGGAGAGACAGAGAGCGAGCGAGCGACTGAGAGAAAGACGGCTCCTCACACTGCTGGTTTATAGTTTTGTAAAAATGTACTGAGGCAGACAGGAGGGCAGAGTGACAACTGAGTGAGTGAATGAGTAACGGAGGGAGGGAGGGCGAGGAGAGGTGACTGAGCTGTGAGAAGTGCTTATGGGGGAATGAGACTTAGTGTGTGAATCAAATCAGCAGCAGTGTGGTGGTCTGTCAGGATCACTCAGTTAGACGGACCAGGG
>NC_074706.1:8596155-8606155 GCF_029448725.1 Salvelinus fontinalis
CCCCTTTCTTCCTCTGTTGTGTGTTTTCTCTCCCTCTACCTTTACCTGTAGCCCCCCCTTTCTTTCTCTGTCGTGTGTTTTCTCTCCTCTCCCTTTACCTGTAGCCCCCCCCTTCTCTTCCTCTGCTGTGTGTTTTCTCTCCCTCTACCTTTACCTGTAGCCCCCCTCTCTTCCTCTGTCGTGTGTTTTCTCTCCCTCTACCTGTAGCCTCCCCCTTTCTTCCTCTGTCGTGTGTTTTCTCTCCCTCTACCTTTACCTGTGGCCCCCCCTCTCTTCCTCTGTCGTGTGTATTCTCTCCCTCTACCTTTACCTGTAGCCCCTCCCCCTCTCTTCCTCTGTTGTGTTTTCTCTCCCTCTCCCTTACCTGTAGCCCCCCCCCCTTCTCTTCCTCTGTCGTGTGTTTTCTCTCCCTCTACCTTTACCTGTAGCCCCCCTCTCTTCCTCTGTCGTGTGTTTTCTCTCCCTCTCCCTTTACCTGTAGCCCCCCCCCTCTCTTCCTCTGTTGTGTGTTTTCTCTCCCTCTACCTTTACCTGTAGCCCCCCTTTCTTTCTCTGTCGTGTGTTTTCTCTCCCTCTAACTTTACCTGTAGCCCCCCCCTTTCTTCCTCTGTTGTGTGTTTTCTCTCCCTCTCCCTTTACCTGTAGCCCCCCCCTTTCTTCCTCTGTTGTGTGTTTTCTCTCCCTTTCCCTTTACCTGTAGCCCCCCCTTTCTTTCTCTGTCGTGTGTTTTCTCTCCCTCTAACTTTACCTGTAGCCCCCCCCTTTCTTCCTCTGTTGTGTGTTTTCTCTCCCTCTACCTTTACCTGTAGCCCCCCCCTTTCTTTCTCTGTCGTGTGTTTTCTCTCCCTCTCCCTTTACCTGTAGCCCCCCCCTTCTCTTCCTCTGCTGTGTGTTTTCTCTCCCTCTACCTTTACCTGTAGCCCCCCTCTCTTCCTCTGTCGTGTGTTTTCTCTCCCTCTACCTGTAGCCTCCCCCTTTCTTCCTCTGTCGTGTGTTTTCTCTCCCTCTCCCTTTACCTGTAGCCCCCCCCCCCCCTTTCTTTCTCTGTCGTGTGTTTTCTCTCCCTCTACCTTTACCTGTAGCCCCCCCCCTTCTCTTCCTCTGTCGTGTGTTTTCTCTCCCTCTACCTTTACCTGTAGCCCCCCTCTCTTCCTCTGTCGTGTGTTTTCTCTCCCTCTCCCTTTACCTTTAGCCTCCCCCTCTCTTCCTCTGTCGTGTGTTTTCTCTCCCTCTACCTTTACCTGTAGCCCCCCCTTTCTTTCTCTGTCGTGTGTTTTCTCTCCCTCTAACTTTACCTGTAGCCACCCCCCCCCTTTCTTCCTCTGTTGTGTGTTTTCTCTCCCTCTCCCTTTACCTGTAGCCCCCCCTTTCTTTCTCTGTCGTGTGTTTTCTCTCCCTCTACCTTTACCTGTAGCCCCCCCCTTTCTTCCTCTGTCGTGTGTTTTCTCTCCCTCTCCCTTTACCTGTAGCCCCCCCCCTTCTCTTCCTCTGTTGTGTGTATTCTCTCCCTCTACCTTTACCTGTAGCCCCTCCCCCTCTCTTCCTCTGTTGTGTTCTCTCCCTCTCCCTTACCTGTAGCCC
This sequence comes from Salvelinus fontinalis, assembly GCF_029448725.1. Taxonomy (NCBI): domain Eukaryota; kingdom Metazoa; phylum Chordata; class Actinopteri; order Salmoniformes; family Salmonidae; genus Salvelinus; species Salvelinus fontinalis. Next base: position 8,597,737 of record NC_074706.1, read on the forward strand.
CCCCCCTTCTCTTCCTCTGTCCGTGTGTTTTCTCTCCCTCTACCTTTACCTGTAGCCCCCCTCTCTTCCTCTGTCGTGTGTTTTCTCTCCCTCTCCCTTTACCTTTAGCCTCCCCCTCTCTTCCTCTGTCGTGTGTTTTCTCTCCCTCTACCTTTACCTGTAGCCCCCCCTTTCTTTCTCTGTCGTGTGTTTTCTCTCCCTCTAACTTTACCTGTAGCCACCCCCCCCCTTTCTTCCTCTGTTGTGTGTTTTCTCTCCCTCTCCCTTTACCTGTAGCCCCCCCTTTCTTTCTCTGTCGTGTGTTTTCTCTCCCTCTACCTTTACCTGTAGCCCCCCCTTTCTTCCTCTGTCGTGTGTTTTCTCTCCCTCTCCCTTTACCTGTAGCCCCCCCCTTCTCTTCCTCTGTTGTGTGTTTTCTCTCCCTCTACCTTTACCTGTAGCCCCCCTCTCTTCCTCTGTCGTGTGTTTTCTCTCCCTCTACCTGTAGCCTCCCCCTTTCTTCCTCTGTCGTGTGTTTTCTCTCCCTCTCCCTTTACCTGTAGCCCCCCCCCCTTTCTTTCTCTGTCGTGTGTTTTCTCTCCCTCTACCTTTACCTGTAGCCCCCCCCTCTCTTCCTCTGTTGTGTGTTTTCTCTCCCTCTACCTTTACCTGTAGCACCCCCCCTTTCTTTCTCTGTCGTGTGTTTTCTCTCCCTCTACCTTTACCTGTAGCCCCCCCTCTCTTCCTCTGTCGTGTGTATTCTCTCCCTCTACCTTTACCTGTAGCCCCTCCCCCTCTCTTCCTCTGTTGTGTTTTCTCTCCCTCTCCCTTACCTGTAGCCCCCCCCTTCTCTTCCTCTGTCGTGTGTTCTCTCCCTCTACCTTTACCTGTAGCCCCCCTCTCTTCCTCTGTCGTGTGTTTTCTCTCCCTCTACCTTTACCTGTAGCCCCCCCCCCTTTCTTCCTCTGTCGTGTGTTTTCTCTCCCTCTCCCTTTACCTGTAGCCCCACCCCCCTTTCTTCCTCTGTTGTGTGTTTTCTCTCCCTCTCCCTTTACCTGTAGCCCCCCCCTTTCTTCCTCTGTCATGTGTTTTCTCTCCCTCTACCTTTACCTGTAGCCCCCCCCTCTCTTCCTCTGTCGTGTGTTTTCTCTCCCTATCCCTTTACCTGTAGCCCCCCCCTCTCTCTGTCATGTGTTTTCTCTCCCTCTCCCTTTACCTGTAGCCCCCCCTCTCTCTGTCATGTGTTTTCTCTCCCTATATGAGCGGGTTGTGATTTGGAGCGATTTGGTCACGTCACTGAACCTAAACACCATTCATCTCTTTCTAAGTCCTGAGGAACAGAGAAATAAGGAAGAAGACAGGAACAATGAGCTGATGGCCCCCTTCATTTCTTCACTCCAATGGACTGACTGGTCCGCTGGTCCAATAACAACTCCATGCAAAACACATACAGGACATGTGCGCACACACACACACACACACACACACACACACACACACACACACAAATCATCAGACTGGGGGGAGTGGTGTCTGTTCTACATATGTGACCCTGCTCTCTGTCACTATCCCAGGGCTAAAGACTCCCCTACTCCCCACCCAGACAGCCCCCAAGCCCCTGGGTTTCCCTGCGAGGGCGCCCTGTGCTCAGTGCTCTCGCACCGTGTGTCTGGGATAGAAACCTGAGCCAGAGTGGGGCAGAGGGCTAATAAATTGGCCCCTGTTCCTCCTAATGCGTGCCGGGTGTCCCGGTCTGGGTGAGGGCTGGGAATAGACCAGTTGTTTCCAGATGGTGTGGGGGAGAGTGAGGTGGAGGATGGGTTGAGTGTGTGTGTGCGTGTGTGTGTGTACATGTGAGTGTGTGTGTGTGTGTCTGTGCGTGCGTGTACATGACAGTGTGAGTGTGTGTGTACATGACAGTGTGTGTGTGCATGTGTGTGTGACCCAAAAGGAACCAGTCAGTCTGATAGAGGGGAAGGGTGGGGTAGTCTAATTCTCCTCCTACTCCAGCTCCGATCCATCACCCCTCCCTGAAGCCAAACACACAGCACTTCCTCCTAGCCCAATCACAGGCCCTGACCCGACCACTCATCCACCCTACTTACCAACACATGTACACACCCTGCCGCCCCCAGTTAATGAATGTGGACACACACAGTCACAGAAACACATGTAAGCACACACACACACACACACACACACACACACACACACACACACACACACACACACACACACAGGCCTAAAGTAAACACCCACATAGGAACATTCCGACAAACACCAACTCTAAACAGACACACACACACACACACACAGAGGCATCCAAACAAACTCAACCACTTGTAAGGACACAACAAAAACTACATTCCTCTTCAAAAATAACATGTCAACTAAACTCCCACATAGAAGCACAGAGGACCAGTTCTCCTTCCAACGGGTCTATACAAAGTGTCAGAGCAACGTGACCTCTTCAACTCATTGTCCCTTTAACCAGTCCTACTAAGTTACCCTGACACTTCCTAGCTCCATAGAGTCCTCATAAACCACCGCCCGGAACCCCTCTGTACTGCATAACCTGGTGTCTGAGAAAGAGAGAGAGAGAGAGAGAGGTGTGAGGAGGCCCTCTGTCTCTCTTTCGCTCTTCTCATTGCGCCCTCCTCCTCTTCAACACGCTCAGGCACTCCTCAGCTCATCACATCTAAACAATCATTATTTCCTCTCCATCTCTCTCTCCACCTCTCTCTTTGAATCTCCCTCCATGTCTCTCTGAATCTCCCTCCATCTCTCTCTCAATCTCCCTCCATCTCTCTCTCAATCTCCCTCCATCTCTCTCTCAATCTCCCTCCATCTCTCTCTCAATCTCCCTCCATCTCTCTCTCAATCTCCCTCCATCTCTCTCTCAATCTCCCTCCATCTCTCTCTCAATCTCCCTCCATCTCTCTCTCAATCTCCCTCCATCTCTCTCTCAATCTCCCTCCATCTCTCTCTCAATCTCCCTCCATCTCTCTCTCAATCTCCCTCCATCTCTCTCTCTCAATCTCCCTCCATGTCTCTCTCTCTCCATGTCTCTCTCTCCATGTCTCTCTCTCCATGTCTCTCTCTCTCTCCATGTCTCTCTCTCTCTCCATGTCTCTCTCTCTCTCCATGTCTCTCTCTCTCTCCATGTCTCTCTCTCTCTCCATGTCTCTCTCTCTCTCCATGTCTCTCTCTCCATGTCTCTCTCTCTCTCTCCATATCTCTCTCTCCATGTCTCTCTCTCCATGTCTCTCTCTCCATGTCTCTCTCTCCATGTCTCTCTCTCCATGTCTCTCTCTCTCTCCATGTCTCTCTCTCTCTCTCTCTCTCTAGGCCAGTAAGGAAGTAGAAACACACAAGCCCTTCTCAGAGGGCTCTGTAGGATTTATGCCTTCCTGTCATTATGCTCTGGCACGGATCCCGTTCTCACCCCGTCTTCTCTGACACGTCAGACTATCTGTTGAACTAGGCACACTCATTATGCCTTCACCCCTCAGACAGAGAGATGGCGAGACAGAGAGAGATCATCTGGACAGTGTTTTCAGGGGGAGATTCCACCAGCCCTCCCTGTGGTGGGGCACCACAGCAGGCCGGCAGGAAGAGAGACAGAGAGAAAAAGAGTGAGGAAGATGGAGAAAGATGAACGGCCTCTCATACAGGGACTTTGAATGATAGTGAACAGTGGCTGATCTCAGATCAAACATCTCTGTTGTCCTTAGCCAGGTCCATTCACATCCTTCTAACTCATAAACGGTATTGTAGGAGTCTCTCTCTCTCTCTCTCTCTCTCTCTCTCTCTCTCTCTCTCTCTCTCTCTCTCTCTCTCTCTCTCTCTCTCTCTCTCTCTCTCTCTCTCTCTCTCTCTCTCTCTCTCTCTCTCTCTCTCTCTCTCTCTCTCTCTCTCTCTCTCCTCTCTCTCTCTCTCTCTCTCTCTCTCTCTCTCTCTCTCTCTCTCTCTCTCTCTCTCCTCTCTCTCTCTCTCTCTCTCTCTCTCTCTCTCTCTCTCTCTCTCTCTCTCTCTCTCTCTCTCTCTCTCTCTCTCTCTCCAGTCCAATGAGGACACAATTACAAGTCCGCCCCTACTAATCCACCCAGAGAGAAGAGAGGGATTAAAGAACAGAACACAACGCCGCAGCTTTGTCAGATAGGAACGGAACAGAAGGAAGAAAGGAAGGGAAATAATCAAATATTACAGTTCAGATAGAGTAGAAAGAGGGACTTGATCTTTAGCAGTCAGTACTGTAGGCTCACTGCTGTCACTTTCTCTCCAGATACGAAAGTAAGATTAGAAAATGTATGTGATCCATTTATCTTTATTATTTGTCGTCCCTAAACATTTCATCTGCCTCTTTATCATGGAGTAAAAACATGTCATGTCCTTTCAGAGAGCTCTACACGTCTTCCCATGTCTCTACAGCTCACTACGGTGTAATAACGCATTATAGTATTATAACGCTGATCATAAACCTCTACAACCACATTCCTCAAGCGTCATGTGCTCTACAGGTCTTTCCCAGTCTGCGGGGGGATGGACTGTTCTAGAACTCACCCAGGTGTGATGTCAGAGCTGCCAGCGTGTAATCATTAGATTATCAAGCGCTGAGATTAATTGGCCTCCGGCTGGCTCGCCGGTCCGCATCCTTCTGCATTTGGACCGGAGGGTGGCCGGTACGATGTCACAAAGGAACCATTGATTAAGTCCCCTGTCTTTTTCCCTATTTAATTCCCCCTCTCTGTTCTCCCACATAATAACAGGTAGCAGCATTCAGGCACACAGGGGGAGGGAGGGGGGAGACAATGGGCCACTTGTACAGGGGAGGGTGAGAGGGGTGAGGTGGGGAGGGAGGGGTGGGTGGGTGACTCCTTATTCAGTGGACCCAGCTGCAGAGGGGCACCCTCAGGTTATGTCCCAAATGGCACCCTATTCCCTATAAAGTGCACTACTTTTGTCCAGAGCCCTATAGGAATTGGTAGCCAAATGGGACGTAGTGTCAGAATGTCCAACAGACTGGGTCCGGGAGAGTAAAGGAGAGAGGGAGCGAGGGAGGGAGGGAGAGAGAGAGGGAGCGGGGGAGAGAAGGAAAGACTGAGTATTCAGTTCCATCAACTAACCTAATCATTTGGACAATGTTGGAACAAGCCCAGTGACAGAGGATATGGGGTAAAATATATCACTACACCCAGCGCCTAGGCGCTGTATCTGGAGTATTAAGGACGAGGCGACGAGGCCGTGAGGAGAAAGTACATACGCTCCGAAAAATAGGGCAGAATCATAGTTACATGAACAAAAAGCCCTCTTTCGTCTCTAAGATATTTTGTTAAGCGGATCGGTTAAATTGAGATTGGAGCAGAATAAACCCGAAATAACTTTTAGCAGGGCACGTGTTTCACACAGGTTGTCTTGTGAAGGAAAGTCAAATTAATTTAATTAATTAATAAATTAACAAAATAATTTCTTAAAGGGCATTTCAATTACCGGTGCATTAAACACTATCTCAGGAAAAGAGACATAAAGAAGTACAACATACATAGGGTTTAGGTGGTGGGTGTGACAAGGGGCATGGGCCTAGTCAATGGTGCAGTCGCCGACCCAACATTTTAGAGGCCATCCTGTTGGCTGCAGTGACATTTGCTGTTTTAAAGGTCATTTCCTGTAATTCTATACATTTTGCCACGGCTGCTCTTTGAGTGACTCAAACATTGCAACAAAAACAACAAAAGCATTTTAGATTCTCCCCGACTGTCCAGCTATTATTTTGGTGATAGTTAGTTCTTAAAGATGATCTTATTTAAAAAATATGTACGTCCATTATCTTTTCTATATATCAGTTCTGGTTTTAGTCATTTAAGTTTGTACAGATTTTTTTTTTATACTATATATATTTATTACAACTTCCACCGTCACGTCTAACTAACCTCTTCTAGCCCGTCAGATCCGTACCGGACTGTTGAATGGAAACTCAAAGCGAAGGCCTTGAGTATCTTTTCAAACGACTGCACATCCCTAGGAAGGCATCAGCCACTGTTATCAATTAACAGAAAAAAAGCTATTTATTTTATTCCATTGTATGATTTTTGAATTTTTTAGCCACATTATTAGGACACTGTAATTTCAGCGATTTCTCTTTATTTATCCCTCAATTTTTTTTATATTTAAATTAAGTTTAGAATAATTATTTTTGGGGCAGATCGTCTCATGTTGAGGTAATCCCAGAAGAGTGTCATTGTGTTGACACTGTATCTTTGACTTAATGTCAGTGACGCCAAAACTCCTATCAGTCGGTGTGCAGATTGATATCAGAGAGTCATGGGAGCTAACCCTACCGAGCGTTGCAGGATGTGGTGTGTGTGTGTCTGTGAGGTGTGTGTGTGTGTGTGTGTGTCTGTGAGGTGTGTGTGTGTGTGTGTGTGTGTGTGTGTCTGTGAGGTGTGTGTGTGTGTGTGTGTGTGAGGTGTGTGTGTGTGTGTGTGTGTGTGTGTGTGTCTGTGAGGGTGTGTGTGTGTGTGTGTGTGTGTGTGTGTGTGTGTGTGTGTGTGTGTCTGTGAGGTGTGTGTGTGTGTGTGTGTGTGTGTGTGTGGTGTGTGTGTCTGTGAGGTGTGTGTCTATGAGGTGTGTGTGTCTGTGAGGTGTGTGTGTCTGTGAGGTGTGTGTGTCTGTGAGGTGTGTGTGTCTGTGAGGTGTGTGTGTCTGTGAGGTGTGTGTGTGTGTGTGTGTGTGTGTGTGTGTGTGTGTGTGTGTGTGTGTGTGTGTGTGTGTGTGTGTGTGTGAGGTGTGCCATTACAGCCGCTACTTTTACCTCTGCGAGATTCGAGCCCTGCTGTCCAGTCCCCCCTCTCTATGACTGACAGATGAGGTCAGAAAGGTGAGTACAGGCCCCCCAACACGGGGGCGGGATTTCCCCTCGGGGCTGGAGGGGCCTGTTTAGACCTAAGCACCTGATTGGTTAATTGAGCTGGCGATTTGAAGAGTGTTACCTAATCCGGTGTTTTGAGAAGAGTGACCGAGACGTCTTCCGCCCCGCTGACTGATGGCTGTTGATAAAATCTATTCTAAAGCCATTTACTTCTTCCTCTGCTCTGACAAAAGAGGGCTCTGATTTCAGAGTGGTGGTAAAACACAATCCCCCTAAAGCCTGACCTACATGACAAGAAGGGCGGTTATAGGTTCACTTGGCCTCCGTCCCAAATGGCACCCTATTCCCTATTCAGTGCACTGCTTTTGATCAGGGCCCACAGCACTCTGGTCAAGAGTAGTGCAGTGTGAAGGGAATAGGGTGCCATTCGGGAAGCAGCCTGGGACAACTGGGCTGACTGCAACACTAGACGTGCTGCTTTGCTTTCACAGGCAGACTAGAAACACCTCCACATGTCAAACACACAGAGCCAGTCTGGACTCAAACATGAGTTAACCCTTCCAGCACCTCCAGGTGTTGGCCATCAGTTGTGCTTTCGATTTGGGACAACAGTCCTCGCGGGGGGGAGAGAAGGGCACAGGATCTACAGTAAAGTAAGGCATCTGTACATAAAGATGAAATGAACAGCTACGGTTGACGTCTTTATCGAGCAAGTGGTACTTTACAATGCTACCGTTCTTTGGGGGTTTCTCCGACACACACACACGCACACGCACACGCACACACACACACACACACACACACACACACACACACACACACACACACACACACACACACACACACACACACACACACACACACACACACACAGGAACCAGAGTCAGTCAGAGCCTGTAGCTAGGTTAAAATAGCAGTAAAGCAGGTCTGTGGACATCCAGACGGACTGAGTGCCAACGTGTGTGTTGAAAGCCTTTATTTAGTGCGATGAGCCTGAACGTCAGGGCGGGCCGGGTCTCAAGCTGCTGGTGTGTTATTATCATTTAATACTCTAAATGACTGGGTGGACAAACAACTGTCTCTTCTATGTGTCTTTCGCTGTCATGTAAAGATGCCAGTCATTAGAAGAGGATTCAGAACGTCAGGGTAATAATCACATGAATAACTCAAGTTCTGACACCCTGCTATTTTCATAGACAAGAGTCTGTTTATTTTCCTGTGAACGTTCAATCAGATTTTTCTGCTATGAACAATGCTGCTGCTACGCTTGATCCTACCGCATCTATTGTGATGTATTTTACTAGGAAATAATATTGGTATCAAATGACTTCTCTGAAATTTAAATGAATGAATAATAAACTTATTATTCATTCATTTAAATCCTATATCTATTTTTTTTCGGTTGAGATAAAATTCCTCAATAATTGCTGTGTACATCTGCATAATGAATACGTTTGAAACTCAAGAGATTCTGTTTCATCTATAAGTACTACGGTAAAACAATTATCATTAACTACACTGTGTGTGGAAATATGGGCAATTGGCGTTTTCTGGACAAATCCCATTAGACCC
>NC_074706.1:8611155-8613655 GCF_029448725.1 Salvelinus fontinalis
ATCAGGGAAATTATTACAAAATAGCTAGCAAGCTAGCTACAATGTATTAATATAACAAAAATAGCTCCAGTATGCCTTGAAATACCAGTAATTTAGCATAACATGAATAATATCAAACAAATCAAATGTATTATAATTATATATATAATATAACAAATGCTGGTGTTGGACATTTAATAACCTACTTTTCATTTAGCAAAAAAATCGTCAAAACATTCCAGCAGCTAAAGATGTCGCAATAACAGCAAATCTAACTGAAACGAACGTTCAAACACTATTTATCTCAATGTCAGCTTTTGTGCTCTTAGCCCTTGTGGCCGATTGGACACGGTAGCTTCTAAAGGTCGTTGGATGGTTGACCTGGTGGCTCAGAGGGATTATGGAGTTATGGTTACGTGGTGTTCTCTTTCTATTCCCCTACCTGTCTGTGCATCTCAGAGCGGCTGTGTGTGTGCGTGTGCGTGTGCGTGTGTGTGTGTGTGTGTGTGTGTGTGTGTCAGAGCTGTGGCTGCTGTCCACTCTTCAGGCCGGCTTAACATTGCCATTGTGTTGAGCCCTGGTTGGGAGATTAATGCTGCCCGGGAAACACTTCAGATTAGGCCAGAAGACAAATATACAGTCGTACCTCTTACCTAACCTGTTAGAGCTCTGGGGGGAGATGAGAAGGGACTACACACTTTCTCTCACCCTTTCTTTCTCTCCATCTATATACCTACTGTTTTAAGTCCACCATTATTTCTGGCGTTCCCTCGCCTTCATCTCTCCCCTCGTTCCTCTGTCTAGCCCTCACCGCAAAATCACACTAAAATTACAGATGAAGCAATGTAATTTATAATCTGACAAAAAACAACAATATTAAACAGTTGCCCATGTAATACGTTTGTGTGTCCACACAGATAAGAGGCTGACTGTTGAAAGTTGGTATATTTGTTCATCCAGACAGAGGTGTTGTTAAGGAGAGGAGAGGCAGGTCAAGTTGTTCCACTGCGTCTGAGAGAGACAGGACGGGGCAGAGAGGTGAACCTGACACATCAGAGATGGAGAGAGGGTCTGTGACCTGCCCAAACACCCTCATATATCTACTCTGTCTCTGACTAATACCACAGTACAGCCAGTGTTCCCGCTCTCTTCATCCCCTATGGCAGGGTTTCCCAAACTCGGTCCTGGGGTCCCCCCTGGGTACACCTTTTGGTTTTTCCCATAGCACTACACAGCTGATTCAAATAGTCAAAGCTTGATGATGAGTTGGCTATTTGAATGAGCTGTGTTGTGCTGGGCAAAAACCAAAAGGTGCATCTGGGGGTGGGGGGCTTTAGGACAGAGTTTGGGAAACCCTGCCCGTTGGGACATAAGCTCTCTCACTAAAAACATCCTCATATTTGACTTTGACAACCACAAAACCAGCAAATACACAGTACTACAAATTAACTAAAGCTTACACATAGCCTAAACAGTACAACACATTAACTAACGCTAACAGTACTACACATTAACTCAATCTAACAATACTACACATTACCTAAAGCTAACAATACTACACATTACCTAAAGCTAACAATACTACACATTACCTCCATCTAACAATACTACACATTACCTAAAGCTAACAATACTACACATTAACTAACGCTAACAATACTACACATTAACTAAAGCTAACAATACTACACATTACCCAAAGCTAACAATACTACACATTAACTAAAGGAAACAATACTACACATTAACTAAAGCAAACAATGCTACACATTAACTAAAGCTAACAATACTACACATTAACTAGAGCTAATGATACTACACATTAACTAAAGCTAACAATCCTACACATTAACTAAAGCTAACAATACTATACATTAACTAAAGCTAACAATACTATACATTAACTAAAGCTAACAGTACTACACATTAACTAAAGCTAACAATACTACTCATTACCTAAAGCAAACAATACTACTCATTACCTAAAACAAACAATTCTACACATTAAATAAAGCTAACAATACTACACATTAACTAAAGCTAACAATACTACACATGAACTAAAGCTAACAATACTACACATTAACTAAAGCTAACAGTACTACACATTAACTAAAGCTAACAGTACTACACATTACCTAAAGCTAACAATACTACACATTAACTAACGCTAACAATACTACACATTAACTAAAGCTAACAGTACTACACATTACCTAAAGCTAACAGTACTACACATTACCTAAAGCTAACAATACTACACATTAACTAAAGCTAACAGTACTACACATTAACTAAAGCTAACAATACTACACATTAACTAAAGCTAACAGTACTACACATGTTATGCACTAAAGCTGTCTAGGGCTTCCTCCCTCTGTCTCAGTCTAACAGCCCAGAGCTGCATGTGACTGAGGACTACCGAGGACTCTGCTGGTCATCTATCACAACACACAGGGATGTCTGCATGTACCACCGCTGTAAGCACAATCCACCGGTAGCCCCAATACATCTGCATACG
>NC_074706.1:8616155-8693655 GCF_029448725.1 Salvelinus fontinalis
TCTCAACATGACACGTACCCTTTATCAGTTCACCCAATCACAGCAGTCGTATCGGTCTACTCTGGCCGACACTTGGAGTAGGCTACACAGCGAGAGCGTGCATTTCTGTACATGCTGAACAGCTTTCCATATCTGGGAAAAGATCCACATCTGGCAGCAGGTGAGCGAGTGTCAGAGAAGGTGGTGATGAGGTGGTGATGAGGCGTGTGGAACCTTACATTGGCAAGGGGACACATGTCACTTCACTGTCATTGGCGGACAAGTTGCGTGCAAAGAAAACAACTCCGGTCGGCGCGACGGGAGCTCCCTCGCTCTGCGCAAAATAAGGCCAAGCACAGCCGTTGTACCACAACAGTGTTGAAGAATGACAAGACAACGCGCATTTACCAATGCAAGGCAAGAAAGAACGTTTCTGTCATGAGCGCCACACATCCGACAGTTGACATCGACCGGGGACACCATAAAGAGAGAAAACCCGGAGACTACTACGCAACTACAACCAAACAAACGCATGGCAAAGTGTGTCAAGCAAGTGAACGTTACAAAAATGTGTGTCGACTGTAAAGTAAGCATGAGCTGACAATAACCGACTATTTTTGACTGCTGTCACATTGGCACTTCTATTCATTATAACACCGTTGCTTTTGCTGTTGTGTTCATCAAGCTTATAATGACGTTTCGGGCTACAGATGTTTTCATAATTTGACCGTGCGTCTTGGTGGCTGGGGTTATTTTCTCTTTTATTTTGTCGTTGTAAAAATAAGCTGTTACCGTGTTCCAACACATGTGCTTGCTGTTTCACAGTCGTAACAAAGGCACTGCACAAATGTTTGCGTTTGTCATGTTTGTTGTTTTTACAGCAGGGATGGGCAACTGATCTCATCATGAGGGGCTGAAGTGGCTCCTGCCCACCCACAAAACAAATACTTTCTGTATTATAATTTCACCCAAGACCGTCATAAACACATCCAAATTATTATTTTTGAGAGAGCATATATGGATTGTATTCATTAGTGTTCGAAAGTTGCGGTCAGAATGCTTGAAGGGGGGTTCCTCGGGGCCCAGCAGTTCTAGTGTTAAGGAATACTTACATTTGAAATTCACATCATGGACATCCATTACATTTCACTATGTGAAATTTAAAAAAAAATCAAGTACACTTTAAATGCCCGGGTGTCATACTCAGTTCGTCTTTTTTTTTATCTAGTTGAGGAAGAGAATCGTCTTTTCACAAACACGTGTGTCCGACAACAGCTGAAAATCAGAACAGGGGACGTGCTCTACAAAAACGAATGGCGGGGGAACAAGTGCAATTGCGCATTCAATGACGCCTTCTCAGTATGTTGATATTTGCTGCTTACGGCATACGTTTGTACTAAATAGTACGTTCTAAATAGTATGCAGTACGATTAGTACACAGTATGCAGTTTAAGTAACTAGTGGGCAAGCCAGATTTGAACATGGCCATAGTATTTCTGTGTTACTCTTGGTCCTTTATACGTTCCTGTAATCTCTGTATGTATGTATTTCAGAGGAGTTGAATAAAACGGAAGACACTTTTCCTTTGGAAGGCCATGTGGAATAAAGTACTGTTCTTCCATTGGTCTTGCTGTATTAATGTGGTTTGACACCGTGAGTAATCAGCTCACTACAAGAGAGCGGTGAAGCTGCTTATGGTAAAGCAGAGCGTTGATTAATTACACACCGCATGCAGACGCACGTAAAGACACGACGGCACTACAACTGTCATGTGACCGTTTGTACTTCAGGTGAAGAATCCCATTCTTTCTATATGAAAGCACAAGGGTTTTCTCTGGAAATGACTGATGAGGTGAGTTACTAACGGACCAAAGGGCACCTGTAAATGAACTGTTGGAAGGCTACTATACAACAGCAATGGATATCGGTCACCTGGACTGGAGATAATTAGATGTCTGCCACAATGGATTAAACTTCCCTTTCAGATATATATTTTAATTGTACATGGTCCCGGTCATATATTTAATGAATAACCTGATGAATAGAAAAATAACCAATATGTATTTTTTTCAGAGGGAAGGAGAACAGGGCTTCATGTAGAAAGTCTCAGAGTTATATTCGATCAGATTGTAGATTGTACTATACAACAACAATGTATATTTTTAGAGGGGAAAGAGAGAGGGCCTCATATAGCAGCCATGTCTCACTACTTCCCTTATGAATCCTTTAAGCTTCCTCGTCTCCTCAGTCAGTAAACAGCTGATGCCTCAGACCGATACACAAACAAACTACAGATCAAGCTACAGGGAGCCATAATGACTCCTAATGTAAAGTGACAGACTGCACATACTGAAGAGGTTTGCTGCGCTGTGCTGTGGTTATTTAAAGGCTACTTTCCCCAAAACGACGCCCAGGACACAGATTAAATGAGGGAGGGAGGGATGGAGGAGTGGAGGGATGAAGGGATGGATGGGTGGAGGGCTGTTGTGTGGCGTCAGGGACTCACCAGTCAAAGGGAAAGTGGCCATCAGACCAGGGTTCAAATAACATCTTTCAAATACTTTGAGCCTTTAGTCTGGACTTTAGTCTGTCTGGACTTTAGTCTGGACTGTAGCCTGTCTGGACTTTAGTCTGGATTTTAGTCTGTCTGGACTTTAGTCTGTCTGGACCTTAGTCTGTCCGGACTTTAGTCTGGACTATAGCCTGTCTGGATTTTAGTCTGTCTGGACTTTAGTCTGTCTGGACTTTAGTCTGTCTGGACTTTAGCCTGGACTTTAGCCTGGACTTTAGCCTGGACTTTAGCCTGGACTTTAGCCTGTCTGGACTTTAGTCTGTCTGGACTTTAGCCTGTCTGGAGTGCTAGTTGGGCGTGTTTTAACCCTGGTCTGGAAATGATATGGGGGGGGCTGGGGGCCTGTGCGGGACTTCAGGGAGGGAAAGGGGGAAACCAACTGAATGTATTCAACTGAAATGTGTCTTCCGTATTTAACCCAACCCCTCTGAATCAGAAAGTTGAGGGGGCCTGCCTTAATCGACATCCACGTCTTCGGCGCCCGGGGAACAGTGTGTTAACTGCCTTGCTCAGGGGCAGAACGACAGAGTTTTACCTTGTCAGCTCGGGGATTGATTCGAGTGTAGCAGGCATATGTGGTGTCAGGTTAACGAGGTTAAAGTAATGGAGTTTTAAAGGGGAACACCTTGAGAGGGATTGGGAGTGTCTTTGTACTACAGGGACTAAGAGCTATAGGGCCTGTACTGATGGTCTCTGTGAGACTGTTCATGTTTACTAAAGGGAGGCCCTCTGGTCTGTAATAACCAAATACACAGAGTTGAAGACGTGGCCCTAATGCACCCAAGCTGCTGCAGAGAGAGAGAGAGAGAAAGAGGGATGAGAAAAGAGAGGGAGACAAAGAGAGAGGAGATCAAAAATAAAGTAAGAAAGAAAGAGAGAGAGCGACCTATTACACTGGGACAAATACTCAGACATAAGAGAATCTTTCTTTCCCCAAATGATCCTTTATTACAAATAATTTAAAACTATAAAAAAATGCAAAAAATATCTAATACGCATTGGGTGAAAAAATTTAAATGTGCAGTTTTGGCACGTACATATGTGGCCTCCTGCCACAAGCCGAGGGACAGCCAGTGAAAAGTACCAATGTAACAATAGTATTTGCTATTGACTTTGGTTTTGGCTTTCATACCATGCCATGTGGCTTTTCAGTCATGTTGAGACTGGTCTACTACTATTACTTTAACGTATTATTATTCTCATGACTAATGTTGTTGAACTCCTGTTAATGTTAATATCATTACCCCTGCTACTAGGCCTCCTAGAATTATTATTATTAGTAGTAGTATTATTATTATTAGTAGTAGACGTAGTAGTAGTAGTAGTATTATTATAATTATTTGTATTAGTGTTATTATTAATAGTAGTATTATTATTAGTAGTAGTATTGGTAGTAGTAGTATTAGTAGTATTATTATTACACGTATCTGTATTAGTATTAATATTATTGTTATTATTATTATTATTGTTAATAGTAGTAGTGGTAGTAGTAATAGTAGTAGTAGTAGTAGTAGTAAAATTATTTGTATTAGTATTAATAGTATTATTGTTATTATTATTATTATTAGTAGTAGTAGTAGTATAATTTCAATTATTTGTATTAGTATTAATATTATTATTAGTAGTATTAGTACTTTTATTATAATTATTACTTTATTACAGTTAGTCGGACCAGTGTAGTTATATGTGTACATTGACATTGTAAGTAATATAACTTGCTATGTCAATAAAGTCTATTGAATTGAACTGACAGAGTGAGGGAACGCTTTTACTTTCTCAAAGGGCTTGGTGAAGATCTACTTTCACAGGGAAAGAGGAACCGGTAAGGCAACAGGAACACACACACACACAAGTGCGTCGCAAATGGCACCCTATTCTCTATTTGGTCCAACACCTTTGAGGCCTCTGGTCCAAAGCAGCGCACTATGTAGGGAATAGGGTGCCATTTGGGACGGAGACACAGAGTCCTGTTCTGTTCGGAATGAATCAATCAGGTTTTTGAAAAGAGAAGTGAGAAGAAGGTTCACAAGGTCAAAAAACATCTCTTTTCACTTTCCACCCAAATCAAAACTCAAAAGTGAAGCAGGCAAATAGCTTTCTGAAAGCGGAGAGTCAGTGGCACACCATGGCTTTTCAAACACTGTGTCTGCCACGCAAATGGTTCCCTATTCCCTACTTTTGACTAGGACTAATACGGGGTTTGGTCACAAGTAATTTACTATAGAGAATAGGGTGCCCTTCGGGACACAGCCAGTGCTTTATTCTATTCTTCCAAGAGGAAGACCGGCCTAGACCTTTTCTCTGTAACACTCTGTAATGGGGACGGGGTGACTTGTGGAGCTTGGCCCTTCGACAAAGAAAGCCTCTTTTGGCATCAAATGAAGAAAACCCACCAACTCTCCCCCTGTATGAGTGACTAGGCCTACATCCTGACCTGTATGGCAGTCTCTCTAGCAGTGAGTGTAGAAAGAAGAAAATCCCCCACGCTGCCAGTATCACTCGTTTATCCAAAGCTTCGTCAAAGCAGTCTCTACCTGTAGCTGGAGAATGATATCATGTCAGCCACAACAAAGATGGCCGCCACCGCCACAGACTGGAAATAGGGAGGAGAAATTCTCTGTGACACTTTACCTAAAGCCTTAGGTATAATGATTTATTACTTGTTATAAGCATGCGTGAGCCCTAGAAACACGTGTTAAAATGCATTATAACAGCATTATAATGCATTACACCTTCAGGCGTAACGGCGCAAAGTGTTACCAAAGTGTTACCACCCTTCGACAAGCCTCCTTGAGAAAAACAGCTTCTCTACCAGGGAGGCATTACAGCTCAAAGTTCTCCTTTCCTTCCCAAATCCTGCCACTTGTTCAAATGGCAATTGAAAGTTACTGTGCAATCACTTGTCTCCTTCGCACGTGTCTTCCACCCAAATTGCAGAGCAACATTTTTTCTCTCCTCTTCCGAGCACATTAGGCGTGCGGCCTAATCAAGGCAAATTGGGCTTAATTGCCTCCTCCCAAAGAGAAGTAACAAGGGGAGAGGAATTGAATAGAATCTGGTGCACTTGGTCGGGAGTTGGTGTGTTTTTCTTTCCCGTCTAGCTTCTCTGATTACTCAGAGAGAAAGGGAGAGAGAAAGAGACAGACGGAGAGAGACAGACGGAGAGCGAGGCCACATGAGGAGAGTGAGCCTACAACAATATATAATTTCTTTGCAATTACATTTGAAGTTTGTGCGATTACATTCAGAAAATATATTTCACTTTCACGTGCACTATTCAAAACAGACTATTACTAAAGCCTTTGGGGTCAATAACAAAAATATATCTCCAAAAAGAGAGACAAAACTGACTCGACTCAAGGGGCTAAGCTGCGAAACAACTAAAGAGAAAAACACAAACTCATTTGGTTGACATTGATTTCACACAGAGCCTCTGCTGCAGAGCTGTCTCTCTGCCTGGGTCCTAGTGGACGTTTTTAGCAGTTTAATATTGGCAGTGGGAAGCGCCATGGAACAGAAAAACACTATCCGTTGTTCCCCACTAATGATCTGAATCTGTGGGGAACAGCTGATCAAGCTGGGTGATCAATGTGTATCTATGGATTTCTTGAACGTAGGCTCAATACACACACACACACACACACACACACACCCACACCCACACCCACACACAAGGCTTGGGCGGTATCTAGATTTTCATATTCTCATACTGTCTTTCTCTCATACGGGATTTACAGTATTATCGGCATAGCACACAAGGGGGCGCTAAAATGCAAGAAAAGTACATTTGTCCTCCATTACCAGAATGCTAACCAATTTAGCGCAAACTAACATCGAAATCACATAGATGATGTTATTTAAATGCTAACGAACAAAAAATAACAAACTAATTGCAAAGACAGGCAAATCCAGCTCATAAAGTTATACAAGCACAGCTAGTAGCTACTGAATGTCATTTTCGGTGAGTGGGGACATTTACAAGGCAAAGTGAACGAGATAAATTGTGCAAATGAACAAAGTTGTGACGCATGCGTTTCTGAAGGAAGAGCAACATGTGCACATGGAGCAGAGGGGAGAGGAATGGAGGAAAAAGACAACACTAGTAGGAAGCACAGGGAAACAATGGCAGCTGTACAGCTCTTTGACTTCTGGCAGAAAGCTATAATAAGATATCTGAGGGCAAACATTTAGTAGTGAATCGCATACAAGTGTAACTTCCTCACCTCATGTGCGCCTCACTACAGCGACTCTCCAATAGATAATGAACGCTATTCACTCACCAGCTCGCTTTCTCCCACTGTGCTATTTACGAACACCTGGCTGGCTCGAATGTTCTGGGGCACAATGGTAAGCTTCATCATGTCAAATAATGTGACAGGTGAAATGAGGAATGCAATCTGCTTTATCTCCTAAGGTATTGCACAAGTTGACTGCTGGTAACAACTTAAAAAGTAGCGACAAATATTCACATTTATTGAACAACTTCAATGAATTCGTTTTGACAGTATTGAAAAACCATCTCGTGGCTATTTCCAAATACCCTGGTATACGGTATACCGCCCAAGCCTAACACACACCCACACAAATCTTACTTATCTCTCCCTCGCTATCCCACACTATCTCTGATATCTGCTGCAGTATCTTTTCAGTATCGCTGATATCTGCTGCAGTATCTCTGTGTGGAAACTCTGCAGCTCTTCTGGCAAGCCAGACCAGGTCGGCCTTCCCTCGTCATCCACACCGGTCCAGAGCCAGAAGAAACATCACAAGGTCTCAGAGGACACAGCCCTCCTTCTGTTCAACACAAACCCAGATTATCGGTTGCTGTTCAATTTTCCCTCAGTGTGGAGTCTGGTGCCAACCCCCTGAGCTACAGATTGATGGCCAGTCAAACAGTCAAACAGAGCGGCAGGCTCCTCTGTTCCCCAGAGTCGGTGAGATACTGAATGGGCCGGATGGAAACCACACGGAGGGAGGCCATTTTGGATCAAACATGGAGGACACTATGGTGTCAACTGGATAGACAGGTCATAATGAGAGAAACAGGAAACTATGTTGCTGACCTTGATAAAGCATTGATGCTAGTGAATGATATTTGCTTCATGGCTGAGTGAAGTACACGGCTCTACAGTGCAACTGTTGTACTCACATATGCCCCTAAATATTTAGCTGTGCGACCTGGAACTTGTATTTATGAGAACGAGTGCACATAGAAAGAAATCACCCAGATGATAATTGTTGCAATGATTTCTTCACTGTACCGCAGCCCCTGAGAGCCATGGAGAATACACTGAAAGCAGATTCATGACCGTCACGCTTGCAACATTGCTACAAAGAAAACGGTTTGTTACCTCAAATATTTTTGTGTGCTACAAGATTTTTCAACTAAGGCACACAGAGTAGAGACCCTAAAGTCCTGGAGAGTAGCCAGGTACGGCCCACAAAAGCCAAACCGCCAAGAAATGCATATATTCCCAACAGAAGACGATTCAATGGAAAACAGCAATGGCCTTAAAAAATGTTTTAATGAAAAATATGTTTTCAACAAGTCTGAATCAAATCAGAAAGCGTGACAATGATTGACTCAGTTCCAAATAGTGTAAAAAGATGCATCTCGTGATGTTTCAGTTAAAACAAATCCCAAACAGTCTGACAAGAACAAGAAGCCTCTCAGAGTTGAGCACCTCACCACTACTGGGTCCCTGTCATAGAAAACCGCGGGGGCCGTCGTCATTGTATTAATTAGTGTGCACACAGCTATCACAATAACACTAAATGTGTGGTATCTCTGGTTAGCATCAGTCCCACGGTCTGTCTCTGGAGTCTGTGTTGATGGATTGGGTTAACAAGGTTTGGACACAGTCTAAGCTCTTCCCATGTTCCCCCCTTCACTCCCTGAAAGACTGCCAGATGATACTACTACTACCAACTTTCTCACTAGAAAACCGCACATACACACACACAACCACACACACAACCACACACACACACACACACACACACACACACACACACACACACACACACACACACACACACACACACACACACACACACACACACACACACACACACACACACACACACACACACACTTCTCCCATATTTCAAGTTCGAGAATAGTATAACAAATTCCTGCATTCTGGAAGGTCAATAAATCAATGAGGACAGTGTTTTCTTTGGGCTAATTGTTTGAGCAGCGGCTGTGGGGTGACGTATGTGTGTGTGTGTTTGTGTGTGTGGGACGTTTCCTCTCCCACGCTAAAGTGTCCCTGTTAGCGGGAGCACCGTGGTTGTAATTGACAACGGATGGAAACGGGAAATAATTTGATCCCTGTATGCAACTGGAGACAATGAGGAGCGAGGGAGACAGAGAGGGGGGGGGGGGACAGCGAGGCGAGAGGAGAAAGACAAAGATGGGAGATTGGGGAAAGAGAGGGGAGAGGAGGGAAGGAGACAACGGAAACTCTCCTAATGGTTAGTGTAGATTCCGTCAGACAGAGAGGAGGTCGGGGGTCACTCCCTAAAGGGAGGCAGCAGGATTAACCTTGTCCACTGGTGCTGGGCTAACGGACTGTTCAGACTGTGACGTTACATAAACACATGTAGGACAGGTGTGTGTGTGTGTGTGTGTGTGTGTGTGTGTGTGTGTGTGTGTGTGTGTGTGTGTGTGTGTGTGTGTGTGTGTTAGATCTCCTCTTCCCACTCGGAGTAGGGTGTCATCACAGCTTTTTGTTCTGAATCTAGAAGCTATAAAGTCACTGAGGTGTGTAACCCCATAAAATGTTGTTCCACTATCCAGGTTTGAAGATAAATTACATCCTGATGACACACACACTTCCTGTTTCGCTTCTAATAGCACAGTTTCCCAAATTGTGCGTTTCTGTAAATTCACTGCCTTCACACATATCCTGTGAACCAGCTCTGTGAACCAACTCCAAGCTGTTTAATAAGTATTGTGAAACTGAAATCTACTTTCTTCTTCTCTGAGGCAACATGGCTTCCTCTCTTCTAGAGAGAGAAGATCTCACCCGTGCGTGTGTGTCCAGTGTCTTACACCTAGGTGAGGAGAAGTGAAGACCCAGCTAGATCTTCTGCCTCCTTGCCAAGTGTGCTTCCTCATCTCTACGTCTCAAAGAGGGACCACGGAAAATTACAATTGACTCAGAACAGGGCAGCACGGCCCCGTAAATCTCTCATGGTTCAAATTGGAGGAGAGATTGACTTGATCACTACTTGTTTTTGTAAGAAGTGTTGACATGCTGAATGCACCGAGCTGTCTGTTTAAACAACTAGCACACAGCTCAGACACCCATGCATACCCCACAAGACATGCCACCAGAGGTCTCTTCACAATCCCCAAGTCCAGAACAGACTATGGGAGGCGCACAGTACTACATACAGTGGTTAAAGATTGCTGTACACCAGCAGAACCCTTCCAACTTTAAGGAGTTGGAGCAGTTTTGCCTTAAGAAATGGGCAAAAGTCCCAGTGACTAGATGTGCCAACCTTATAGAGACATACCCCAAGAGGCTTGCAGATGTAATTGCTGCAAGAGGTGGCTCCACAAAGTATTGACTTTGGGGGGGTGAATAGTTATGCACGCTCAAGTTTTCTGTTTTTTTGTCTTATTTCTTGTTTGTTTCACAATAAAACATTTTTAGCATCTTCAAAGTGGTAGGCATGTCGTGTAAATCTAATGATGCAAACCCCCCCGAAATCTATTTTGATTCCAGGTTGTAATGCAACAAAATAGGAAAAACGGCAAGGGGGATGAATACTTTTGCAAGGCGCTGTAGAGCCATGACTACATGGAACTCTATTCCACATCAAGTAACTGATGCAAGCAGTAGAATCAGAGTTAGAAAACAGATACAAATACACCTTAAGGAACAGCGCAGACTGAAGAGACACACACAGGCAAGGACACACATACACATGATAATACACACACTCTACACACACGTACACATGGATATTGTGTTGTAGATATGTGGTAGTAGAGCAGTGGCCTGAGGGAACACCCTTAAAGTGCTGTGAAAAGTGCTATGAAATGTAATGTAATTTCATATTTGAAATTGTTGATACCGTAGCTGCCTTAATGTTGCCGGACCCCAGGAAGCGAGTAGCTGCTGGGGATCCTTAATAAATACACATTTCATCTCTTCATCTCATCTCTCCATCTCATCCCTCCATCTCTTCTCCATGCAGCTACAGCATCAGCACCATTGGGCTGAATCACTTCCCGCCAGCGTCCTCTCAATAGCACATCTTTCTCACTCACCTCCATCTCACTCACCCACTCAATCTATTCCACCGGTGCTATTCCCTTTCCATCTGTCAGTGTGTCAATGACTTAGCGCGGCTCGTCTTCTTATTCAACCAGCTGACAGTGAACTGAGACCACTTCCACTCTATTCTCTCTTGTTTCTTCAAAAACACACTGTGTTCACCTCCGGTTGAAGGGTTATGACTGTTGACTTTGCAAACCTCATGAAGCTGGTTGAGAGAACGCCAAGAGTGTGCAAAGCTGTCATCAAGGCAAAGGGTGGCTACTTTGAAGAATCTCAAATATAGAATATATTTTGATTTGTTTAAACACTTGTTGGTTACGCCATGATTCCATATGTGTTATTTCATAGTTTTGATGTCTTCACTATTATTCCACAATGTAGAAATTAGCAAAAAATAAAGAAAAACCCTTGAACAAGTAGGTGTGTCAAAACTGTTGACTGGGGTTGTATATATAGGAATGACAGAGAGAGAAAGATACATTTTTTATTTGGAGAGTTTCTGCAAATCCGTGTTTTTCCGAGCAGCACTGAGTTAATAGTTTATTGACATGAATTAATTAGTAAATATGTCTCTGCTGCTCTTCAGTTAAAAGCACTTCGACAGATTACAGGATAAATTCTGGGAGAGATAAGTGGATGTTTCTATTTAGTATTGGAGGAGGGCTGCGAGGGGGTAGAAAACATACTGATCAGACACGCTAGCATCCAGATCTGATTAACTGAATGTCACATTGAGGGGGACCTCACGGAGTGACACACACATAAACCCTCTCCATCGGAGCTGGCTGTAGACACACACATGCTTGATGCACGCATGCAGGAACACACGTACGCACACACACACGTACACACACACACACACACACACACACACCACACACCACACACACCACACATACACACACACACACACACAACCGAGACTCCGCTGCTTCACTCCCTCTGCATGTTTTCTGTTTTTGCTACAGTGCTTAATTGTAATCCAGCCAGGCAAACAAAACGCCCAAGGTGAAAATCCCATCATTATCATTGTGTGCTGTATGTCGGCTGTGTGTAGGCTAATCTCACTTCTGTTAGTTTACCTAGCTTTAAGCTAATCCTTGAGCCAACATGGCCGAACTTTGGCCCCCGGCTGGGACTTCCCGCCTCATATGCGTGTGAGCAGACTGCTGATGGGACTCAAGTGATGAGGGAGCTCTGGCCGCTGATCAAACTGGATGGGGTAGTAAGATGATAGTGCTGTATCAGGTCGCTGGTCCTCTAGGCAGTGGTGGAAAAAGTACCCAATTGTCATACTTGAGTAAAAGTAAAGATACCTTAGTATAAAATTACTCAAGTAAAAGTGAAAGTCACCCAGTAAAATACTACTTGCATCAAAGTCTCAAAGTAGTTAGTTTTAAATATACTTAAGTATCAAAAGTAAATGTAATTGCTAAAATACACTGTCACGATTGTTATAATAATGAAGGTCGGACCAAAGCGCAGCGTGATCTGGGTTCCACATCTTTTTATTACTAGGTGAAACTCACAACAAAACAAAAACAATAAATCTCAAAACGAAACGTGAAGCTAACAATAGTACTAACAGGTAACTATCCATAGACAAGATCCCACAAAGCACAATGGGGAAATGGCTGCCTAAATATGATCCCCAATCAGAGACGATAAACAGCTGCCTCTGATTGGGAACCATACCAGGCCAACATAAATCCTTAATCACCTAGAAAACCCACCCTAGTCACTGTCACGCCCCAACCAACATAGAGAATAAACAGCTCTCTATGGTCAGGGCGTGACATACACTTAAATATTGAAAGTGAAAGTTTAAATCATTTCAAATTCCCTATATTAAACAATCCAGATGGCATCCTTCTCTTGTTTTTTACATTTACGGATAGCCAGGGGCACACTCCAACACTCAGACATAATTTACAAACGAAGCATTTGTGTTTAGTGAGTCCGCCAGATCAGAGGCAGTAGGGATGACCAGGGATGTTCACTTGATGAAGTGCCTGAATTGGACCATTTTCCTGTCCTGCTAGCCATGCAAAATGTAACGAGTACTTTTAGGTGTCAGGGAAAATGTATATATTTTTTTAAAGAAAGTAGTGAAGTAAAAGTCGAGGTCAAAAATTTTAATAGTAAAGTACAGATACCACAAAAAACTACTTAAGCAGTACTTTTAAGTATTTTTACTTAAGTACTTTACACAACTGCCTCTAGGGAGTGTTGGTGCTCTACTCTGCTGTGTCAGACATGACCACAGGGACTCTATACTCTATACTGAGGTTAACTGAAGGGCACACACACACATGTCCATGCACTACCATTAACAAACACACAGCTGCCCCCCCCCCCCCCCCCCCCCCCCCACCTACCCACCCACCCACACACACACACTAACAAATATGACACACACCATTACAATTAACACAGCGCACACGCACACGCACACCCAGTTTATGTCATAAACCCTGTTAATAACACACACTAACTAACAGCATCATCAGAATGCAGGGTGACATACTGCTCATCCTGGTCTGAATCATCAAACAAAAGCCACTATGGATGAAATGTGAATTTCCAGTCCATCTCCCTCCAAGGTGAAGTGCCACACAAAGCAGTTAGCAGAGTGGGCTGGGATAATGAATGTGTCGGTTGGGGGGCTGGGGGGCTGGGTGGGTGTGGCTGTGCATGGTTAACTAAGCATTCATTTCCCATGTAGCTACCATTACCTGGCCAATGAACGATCATTGAAAAAGAAGAGAGACAGAGAGAAGAGAGAGAGAGAAGAGAGAGAAACAGAGAGAGAGACAGAGAGACAGAGAGAAGTGCAGGGCTGATATGGGTTTGTAGTGGGCAATGGGGCTTGAGGTAAAGGAACTTTGGCTGTCAGGTGTGGAGAGTGATGCATGGGGAACAGTACACGTCAGGCTTGAAGGGCTCTTGGGTGGATTCCTATAGTGAGTGCTGCGTGTGTGATGAGAAGTTTATGTATGTCTCTCTAAAAGGAGTGAGAAAAAAGAGGAGTTACACACAAGAGTGCACGTAGACACACACACACACACTCTCTCCCACCCCCTCTGTCACACAGTCTCTCTCACTCTCCCATCAACACACACACTCTCCCACCCCCTCTGTCACACAGTCTCTCTCACTCTCCCATCAACACACACACACACACACAACCTCCTGTTTGCGGTGGAGGGGAGGATTTCAAGGGCCTCACTTCACTCTGAAGTTGATTATAATAATGGCTGATGATTGCGACATTGTAAACCTTTTCTAATTGCTCATCAGTGCTTTCATTTGAGGCTGATTTCAAACGGCTGCAGCACACACACCCTCCCTGTGAAGGAGAGAGAGAGAGGGGGGAGAGGGAGAGAGAGAGAGAGAGAGAGGGGGAGAGGGAGAGAGAGAGAGGGGGGAGAGGGAGAGGGGGGAGAGGGAGAGAGGGGGAGAGGGAGAGAGAGAGAGGGTGAGAGAGAGAGGGTGAGAGAGAGAGGGGGGAGAGGGTGAGAGAGAGAGGGGGGAGAGGGAGAGAGAGAGAGGGGAGAGAGAGAGAGGGTGAGAGAGAGAGGGGGGAGAGGGTGAGAGAGAGAGGGGGGAGAGGGAGAGAGAGAGAGGGGAGAGAGGGAGAGAGAGAGAGGGTGAGAGGGAGAGAGAGAGAGGGGGGAGAGGGAGAGAGACAGAGATGAATAGAGAAAGAGGGGATGGCGGCTTCAGTAGCACATGGATGATTCCTCACATTCCTCTTTGTAGTCTCCCCCGATCAAACACACGCCTCCTGGTAAACTCATCTAAGCCCATTCATTCTCAAGCTGTTGCTATCGCTATCACTGCTTCCTGAGTTTGTATCAAGCACACGGAAGGCCTTCTCGGATGTACCTGAGAAAGGTTCGTGATTCACTTTGAATACAGATATCTAGTGGAAAAGGGTATATTTAATTATAAGACCAAAGAGGGCAATGTCAGAGACATTGGAGAAGGTTCTATGCAATTATGAAGAGTGATCCCTTACGAGGAGCACCACATGAACATATGCACTGACATTTGTGCTGAGTAACACACTGTTCTGGGCCCTGTCATCCTCTCCTGCTGGTTAGAGGAGACCTTGAGAAAGGGACAATTATGTCCTAATGGAGCCACCGTACCATCTGACGACGGGTCACTATGCAGCACGCGCACGCACGCACACACAGTGACACACACACATACATACAATGGCACACACACACACAGCAGAGTACCTGGAAGGTGAGGCCTTGACAGACAGTGACCTGAAAAACTCCATGTAATTCCCTCAAATCGCAGACAGATTAATCTCTATTATTATTGGAACAAAGGTGGGAGGGGAGACAGGAGTAAGGGGGGTCTGGATGATATGAGGCTGCTTTAAAATCTGTGTCACTAACTGGTCTTAGTGTACAAGCTATCACAGATTCTGCAGAAAGAGAAGTAACAGACAGAGGGAAGTGAGAGTGGGTCATCCCAAGTGTGTCTGTGGCTGTCTGTGCCTCACAATAACCTCAACAGTGTAGTGGACTTTATTCATTATAAATGGAGTGGAACAGCAGGACAGTCAATAAGCACGTCCATCCATTGGGCTGTCACTTACAATAGTACTGTACTGCACCATATGAACATTGTACTGCACCATATGAACATTGTACTGCACCATATGAACATTGTACTGCACCATATGGTCATTGTACTGCACCATATGAACATTGTACTGCACCATATGATCATTGTACTGCACCATATGAGCATTGTACTGCACCATATGAGCATTGTACTGCACCATATGATCCTTGTACTGCACCATATGATCCTTGTACTGCACCATATGATCCTTGTACTGCACCATATGAGCATTGTACTGCACCATATGAGCATTGTACTGCACCATATGAGCATTGTACTGCACCATACGATCATTGTACTGCACCATACGATCATTGTACTGCACCATACGATCCTTGTACTGCACCATACGATCCTTGTACTGCACCATACGAGCATTGTACTGCACCATATGAGCATTGTACTGCACCATATGAGCATTGTACTGCACCATATGAGCATTGTACTGCACCATATGATCATTGTACTGCACCATATGATCATTGTACTGCAACATATGATCCATGTACTGCACCATATGAGCATTGTACTGCACCATATGAGCATTGTACTGCACCATATGAGCATTGTACTGCACCATATGATCCTTGTACTGCACCATATGAGCATTGTACTGCACCATATGAGCATTGTACTGCACCATATGATCATTGTACTGCACCATATGAGCATTGTACTGCACCATATGAGCATTGTACTGCACCATATGAGCATTGTACTGCACCATATGAGCATTGTACTGCACCATATGAGCATTGTACTGCACCATATGGTCATTGTACTGCACCATATGATCCTTGTACTGCACCATATGGTCATTGTACTGCACCATATGGTCATTGTACTGCACCCTATAAGTATTGTACTGCACCATATTAGCACTGTACTGCACCATATGATCATTGTACTGCACCATATGAGCACTGTACTGCACCATATGAGCATTGTACTGCACCATATGGTCATTGTACTGCACCATATGAGCACTGTACTGCACCATATGAGCACTGTACTGCACCATATGAGCACTGTACTGCACCATATGAGCACTGTACTGCACCATATGAGCACTGTACTGCACCATATGAGCACTGTACTGCACCATATGAGCACTGTACTGCACCATATGAGCACTGTACTGCACCATATGAGCACTGTACTGCACCATATGAGCACTGTACTGCACCTTATGGTCATTGTACTGCACCATATGAGCACTGTACTGCACCATATAAGCAGAGGAGCCCAATCAGTATTACCCTCACAGAATATAGTGCATGCAGACTCGCTCAGAGGGCAGCTGAGGCCAGCACGTTGTGTTAGAGCAAAATAAGACAAAACGAACAAACACTGACTGCACAAAACATTAGGAACACCTTCCTAATATTGAGTTGCACCCCCTTTTGCTCTCAGAATAGCCTCAATTCGTCGGTGCATGGACGCTACAAGCTGTCAAAAGCGTTCCACAGGGTTGCTGGCCCATTCTGGCCCATGTTGACTTCCCACAGTTGTGTGAAGTTGGCTGGATGTCCTTTTCCTGGTGGACCATTCTTGATACACATGGAAACTGTTGAGTGTGAAAAACCCAGCAGCGTTGCCGTTCTTGACACATTCAAACTGGTGCCTCTGGCACCTACTATCTTACCCTGTTCACAGAAATTTCAATATTTTGTGTTACCCATTTACCCTCTGAATGGCACACATGCACCATCCATGTGTCAATTGTCTCAAGTCTTAAAACTCCTCCCCTTCATCTACACTGATTGAAGTGGATTTAACAAGTGACATCAATCAGGGGTCAAAGCTGTCACCTGGATTCACCTGGTCAGTGTCATGGAAAGAGCAGGTGTTCCTAATGTTTTGTCCACTCAATGTATGTAAAATGTGTAGATTATCAGTTTCAATCAACTGTAATGTTTTGTACACTCAGTATATACCTGGCTGTACACTCAGTATATACCTGGCTGTACACTCAGTATATACCTGGCTGTACACTCAGTATATACCTGGCTGTACACTCAGTATATACCTGGCTGTACACTCAGTATATACCTAGCTGAGGATGATGAAGCATCCTTAATAAAACTTGACTAACACTGCTATCTACACTCCTGTCCATGTGTGTGTGGTGTGGTGTGGTGTGTATGTGTGTGTGGTGGTGTGGTGTGTGGCGTGGTGTGGTGGTGTGGTGTGTATGTGTGTGTGGTGTGTATGTGTGTGGTGGTGGGGGGTGTATGTGTGTGTGGTGGTGTGGTGTGTGTGTGTGTGTGGTGGAGTGGTGGTGTGTGTGTGTGTGTGGTGGTGTGGTGTGTATGTGTGTGTGGTGGTGTGGTGTGGTGTGTATGTGTGTGTGGTGGTGTGGTGTGGTGTGTATGTGTGTGTGGTGGTGTGGTGTGTATGTGTGTGTGGTGGTGTGGTGTGTATGTGTGTGTGGTGGTGTGGTGTGGTGTGTGGTGGTGTGGTGTGTGGTGGTGTGTATGTGTGGTGTGTATGTGTGTGTGGTGGTGTGGTGTGTATGTGTGTGGTTTGGTGTGTATGTGTGTGGTGTGGTGTGTGATGTGTGTGGTGTGGTGTGGTGTATGTGTGTGTGGTGTGTGTGGTGGTGTGGTGTGGTGTGGTGTATGTGTGTGTGGTGTGGTGTGTGTGGTGGTGTGTGTGGTGTGGTGTGGTGTGTGATGTGTGTGGTGTGGTGTGTATGTGTGTGGTGTGGTGTGTATGTGTGTGTGGTGTGGTGTGTGATGTGGTGTGGTGTGTGATGTGTGTGGTGTGGTGTGCTCAGTTCTCTCCTAAATAGTATTGTAGCAGTTTGTCAGAACTATGGAAGATTTCTCAAGCATCCTGCATCAACTACAACAATGCACCGTGGGTGTTTACTGTGCAGGTGTGGGTGTTAATAACCTTAATTAGACAGTTGATTTACCTCATTGCTTCGGTTCTACGCCTTGGCTTGTATGGAGGAAGTGAAGAAGAGTTCACATCAACACTTGTGAGATACCAAATGATAGACGCTACTGAGACACTATAAAAACAATGATAGATGCCACTACATCAACATGGGTATATAACCCCATTCACAGGACTAGTACTACTAGAAAACCTTGGTTATGTATTTTCAATGCCAGAATGTCCATTATTCCAGAGGACGATTCGGACAGGATTAGTTTTTTCCCAAACTGACTACTGTAATTGCTTCAATTTTTTTCAATAAATTGACCGTTATGACGGAAACCGGGAGTTTTTATTCTCGGCGTGAAGATATTTCAACGAGTCCGGGCGACAACGGGTTACACTGATAACTCGAGCTTGGTTCCCATGTTTCTAAACCACACCAAACCATCTTTGGTACAGTATAGTGTCACCATAATATTTAAAGTGAGGAAGTGTGATCATAATTCTTAGGATATTCTAGCGATCAGCAGTTGAATAAGGCCTAAATGCCCTCCAGCCTTCAGATGTGAGCTCGACAGCTAACTTGCACTTGATATGCGTGTTTAGGCTGTAGATGAGAAAGTGAACTTGTTCCAAACGTTTAGGTCAGTTGTATGCTGCTTTGCGATCTACTAACAGAAAGGGTTGCATTAAATATGTACAACATTTTTTATTGATGCATTTGGCAATATTAAATTAATCCACACAAAACATGTGAACAAAAGTATTCACTGTGAAAGTTGATACATGCAGGACATTCATATGTAGGCTATGCACAGCACTTCCTTCAATTGATCAAATCAGTAATTGTTTTCTTGCTCAAACCCTCGAGCAACACCTGTCAAACTCAGACTCTCAATAACACAGGGATGTGGATTCGCACGGGACTAGTATTATCAGAGGACATCGGAGTTCACCAAAAAACAGTAGGTTATTCTGGCTGGAATTATTACTCTCCTGCCATGTAAAAATGACAGATGTGGCAGATTCGGACGGGACTAAAATGACAGATGTGGCAGATTCGGACGGGACTAAAATGACAGATGTGGAGTTTTGCGCTCGTATACATAATTACATAACTACATTACCTCCCCCAGTAAAACTAATCCTGTCCGAATAGGGCTAATGACAGTGATGAGACAAGCATGGACAGATAGTGATGCAGGGTATTGGCTCTAGTGCGTATAGTGGGGAAAAGAACAGGAAAAGTAGGGCCTTCCTTTGAAATTGGTGACACGGAGTAGAACTGGTGTTAAATAGCAGGGTATAATGCTGGCTTTCTACATGGTCTCAGTGTCTGCAAAACACCTAACACCTCTCAAGACTGACCTTCCTCTACTATCCTCCCCTCTTCTCTCCTGTCTTCTCCTTCTACATTCTGTCTCTCTCCAAGACTGACCTTCCTCTACTATCCTCCCCTCTTCTCTCCTGTCTTCTCCTTCTACATTCTGTCTCTCTCCAAGACTGAACTTCCTCTACTATCCTCCCCTCTTCTCTCCTGTCTTCTCCTTCTACATTCTGTCTCTCTCCAAGACTGACCTTCCTCTACTATCCTCCCCTCTTCTCTCCTGTCTTCTCCTTCTACATTCTGTCTCTCTCCAAGACTGACCTTCCTCTCTATCCTCCCCTCTTCTCTCCTGTCTTCTCCTTCTACATTCTGTCTCTCTCCAAGACTGACCTTCCTCTCTATCCTCCCCTCTTCTCTCCTGTCTTCTCCTTCTACATTCTGTCTCTCTCCAAGACTGAACTTCCTCTACTATCCTCCCCTCTTCTCTCCTGTCTTCTCCTTCTACATTCTGTCTCTCTCCAAGACTGAGGGAGGACATACAGCAACAGCTGAGGGCTCTGATCTTAGATAACCTTTCATTTATCTGGTCAGTAACACACTGCCTGGTCTGCCTGCCTGTCTGCCTGCCTCCCTGCCTGCAGACAAAATCTGAACAGGGAATCAAGTTTCACCTATGGGGAGCGAGAGACTGAAATCATCCCACAGAAAACCAGAACAAAGGAACAACGTTTAATTTAAATCAAATCAAATATCAATATCAAATCAAATCGTATTGGTCACATACACATGGTTAGCAGACTTTAACGCGAGTGTAACGAAATGCTTGTGCTTCTAGTTCCGGCAGTGCAGCAATATCTAACATGTAACCTAACAATTCCACAACAACTACCTAATACGCACAAATCTAAGTAAAGGGATGGAATAAGAATATATACAAATAAATGAATATGCGATGCGTGTTAATAATGTACAAGTGTGTTGTCGTCAGGGTTACATGTCCTGAAGGCAAAGGTCACTTGAAGTTGTTGTGGTCCGGCGGTTGCCATGGTACCGACATGGTGTTGTCGCTGGTGTACGTTCCCAGCCTAGACTTGTGTTGTCTACTTCAGCAAGATGGAATCTGTGACATTCTTCCTGGATGTGTCATAGGTACGTCCAGTAGATATCTGAGGGCAATCTCTAGCATATAAGAAGTTCACAACACTGTCTGCTTGCTCACACACAGTCACAGACACCTACTGTATTCACACAGTCACAGACACCTACTGTGTTCACACAGTCACAGACACCTACTGTGTTCACACAGTCACAGACACATACTGTGTTCACACAGTCACAGACACATACTGTGTTCACACAGTCACAGACACCTACTGTGTTCACACAGTCACAGACACCTACTGTGTTCACACAGTCACAGACACCTACTGTATTCACTCAGTCACAGACATCTACTGTGTTCACACAGTCACAGACACCTACTGGGTTCAAACACGTCACATACACCCAACTGTATTCACACAGTCACAGACACCTACTGCATTCACACATACACAGACACCTACTGTGTTCACACAGTAACAGGCACATACTGTATTCACACAGTCACAGAGGCATACTATATTCACACAGACACATACGGTATTCACACAGTCACAGACACACACTGTATTCACACAGTAACAGATGCATACTATATTCACACAGACACATACGGTATTCACACAGTCACAGACACATATTGTATTCACACAGTCACAGACACATACTGTATTCACACAGTAACAGATGCATACTATATTCACACAGTCACAGACACATATTGTATTCACATAGTCACATACACATACTGTATTCACACATACACACATTGTATTCACACAGTTACAGACACCTACTGTATTCACACAGAGACATATTCATACAGCACAGTAGATATGTGGGAGCTCAGTTCAACCCCTGGCTTCATGCAGCAATTCAGTAGTGTTTGTAGGTCAGGCCACGGTGTGTGTGTGTGTGCCTGCCCACGCGTGTGTGAGACGTCCCGTATAATGAACCCCTGCCTAAGGCCTTGTATTGGAGGAAGGCATCAATGAGGGATCAGGGGGCTGTTCCAGAGTGCCTCTCGCAGGGGAGGGTTAGCAACATGTCAGCCTGGCTGTGTGTTGTTACTGGGGGCTCTGCATCCACGCACCGATGCTCCCCAACGTGCCCCAACACCGCATGGGATACCCTAAATGAGACATGTCTACAGCGCAATCAATAACTGGAGGAACAGAGAGAGAATGGGGGGGGGGGGGGGTAAGAGAGAGAGATAGAGGGGGATAAAAAGAGAGAGGAAGAGGGGAGACAAGGACGGAGAATGGAAGAGAGGAGGATAAAAAGTGAGTGAAAGAGACAGTGAGACAGGCTGACTTGTACGTACTGTCCAGGGAAATTAGTAGTGAGCTGAGCTGTAGCACAAGGCAGCAAGGCAGGCCCCTTCCAACTCAGCCTAAGGTTTTCACTCACTCCTTAAATGGAGCAAGAGGTTTGTGCAACCTGGGAAACAGCTGGGAGGGCGGACGGCAGTTGAAGGAGTAGAAAAGGGAGGGGAAATCTATTTCAATGTCCTTTCACTCAACAATGTTGTCTTCTATAATGTATTCTCCCCTCACACTTCTGTCTGTTAAGATGGTACTGTATGTTACACCTCAAAGTTAAGAAGAGAGTTGAAGAGAGTTGAAATGTTTCTACTGTATATCTCTGGGAGTGTTTGAAAAGGCGAGAGAGGGTAGAGAGAGGAAATATCTACCAATACTACAAGGCAGAGAGAATTGACTTGACAGAGGGAATGGTACACATTCATGCCAATAAAGCGCATTTCAATTTGAAGGAACTTTTATGGGAGAGGTGTTCTGAGGGGGAAAAAGACAGGAGAAGACACAAAACAAATGAAGGTTTATCCAGGAGTTAAGGAGGCTTGAGAGAGAGAAGACGGTGAGCGAGTGAGTGTGAAATCAGGATGGAAACAGGAGAAAGAGAAGAGACAGGACTGAACGAGGATGTCCTTGTACTGAAGACACAGGAGAAAAGACAAGAACGGATGGGGTTATCCGTGGGCAGAGGAGTCTAAAGAAAGGGTGATCTGTGGGATGAGGCAGGATGGAGACAGGATCTTTAGACTGATATGGAAGTGAAGAAACAGACAGCGGTAAGGGGGAGCCAGAGAGCCTGTCAGGAGCCAGAGAGCCAGAGGGCCTGATCTAGGATCTAGGTGGATCTGCCTGTCTGCCTGCCTGACGGTGGGTCTGGATGATTGAGGTGGATATCAGTGCTGAGGCCCATGCTGTTGGAAACCCTACTCCTCACCATCCTACATCGGGCCAACGGCCACAGACGTCTCCTAGGGACCGTGGGCCAACCAGCCGTCTCGTAGGGACCGTGGGCCAACCAGACGTCTCCTAGGGAACGTGGGCCAACCAGCCGTCTCGTAGGGAACGTGGGCCAACCAGACGTCTCCTAGGGAACGTGGGCCAATTAGGAGACTAGGACCATGGCGTTCGGGAAGATTTGAGAAACCTGACGCCCACCCACTTCTGTTCTGACAACCATATGCATTACTGTACATCTGGCGCTAGGCTACTTACACACATGCAGACGCGCACACACACACTCAGCACCCTGCTATGGTTTCGTCAAGGTTTGTTATAATGAATATTGAGAAAATTCCACTTTGCCTTGCAGCAGCTGGGCTTGACGTTATAGTCTTGTTAAAAAACTAAGAGAGAGATTCAATCAGCGGGCCATATTCAAATGTGCTCCATTTTCATTTTAACTATGTCACTGCCAGTGGTGTAAAGTACTGAAAGTAAAAATACTTTTAAGAATGAAGTCATTTAAGTCATTTTTGGGGGTATCCGTACTTTACAATTTATATTTTTGACAACTTTTACTTTTACTCCACTACATTCCTGAAGAAAATAATGTACTTTTTACTCCTTACATTTTCCCTGACACCCAAAAGTACTAGTTACATTTTGAATGCTTAGCAGGACAGCGAAACTGTCTAATTCAGGCACTTATCAAGTGAACATCCCTGGTCATCCCTACTGCCTTGGATCTGGCGGACTCACTAAACACAAATGCTTTGTTTGTAAATTATGTCTGAGTGTTGAACTGTGCCCCTGGCTATCCAAAATAAAAAATAAAAATGTGTCATCTGGTTTGCTTAATATAAGACATTTTAAATGATTTATACTTTCACTTTTGACTCTTAAGTACATTTAAAACCAAATACTTTTTGACTTTTACTCACGTAGTATTTTACTGGGTGACTTTCACTTTTACATTAGTAATTTTCTTTTAAAGTATCTTTACTTTTACATAAGTATGAAAATGGGGTACTTTTCCCCACCACTGGTCACTGGTGAAGGCTGTGAGTGATTGTTGAAGGCTGTGAGTGATTGTTGAAGGCTGTGAGTGATTGTTGAAGGCTGTGAGTGATTGTTGAAGGCTGTGAGTGATTGTTGAAGGCTGTGAGTGATTGTTGAAGGCTGTGAGTGATTGTTGAAGGCTGTGAGTGATTGTTGAAGGCTGTGAGTGATTGTTGAAGGCTGTGAGTGATTGTTGAAGGCTGTGAGTGATTGTTGAAGGCTGTGAGTGATTGTTGAAGGCTGTGAGTGATTGTTGAAGGCTGTGAGTGATTGTTGAAGGCTGTGAGTGATTGTTGAAGGCTGTGAGTGATTGTTGAAGGCTGTGAGTGATTGTTGAAGGCAAGTGTGCTTGTTTCATGGGGGAACAAAACATGCAAATACTTCTGTTCATCAAACAAGATGTCGATGACAGAATCAGATGGCTGACTGGTTCCCTTCACCCTCACACAGACAGTGTTGAAGACACACTTAATGTACCATGCCTGCTCCCTATACTATTCTTAACAGGCATTTGGAATAGAACAGGGCGCATAGGGAGGCTGGTTTAGCCCAGGAAACACATTACATTTCATGAGACTAACCGGTGCCCCCGCACATTGACTCGGTACCGGTGCCCCCGCACATTGACTCGGTACCGCTACCCCCTGCATATAGCCTCGTTACTGTTATTTTATTGTGTTACTTTTCATAGATTTTTTTACTTCAGTTTATTTAGTCAATCTTTTCTTTACTCTATTTCTTGAACTGCATTGTTGGTTAAGGGCTTGTAAGTAAGCATTTCACGGCAAGGTCTACACCTGTTGTATTCGGCGCATGTGACAAATACAATTTGATTTGAGATGGTGGTGGACCCACCGAAGGTAATATCAACAGACTGGCTGATCTGCCTGCCGACAGTCAAATGACCTTTCTGCTAGTACTGGGTGTTTTACATACAGGAGTGTTGGGAAACAACCTGGTGTAGCAGAACACACACACACACACACACACACACACACACACACACACACACACACACACACTAAATCTCACCGTCACTTGTTACCATTTAGTCAACAGATTCTGTTTGCTGTCAAGAGAGGCATTACTCACTGCAGAGAAGAACGGGAGACAAAGCCCAGATAACTGTCACAATGAGTCCATGCTAAATTAATAACAAACAAAACGGCTTTGCAAAACCGAAGCTGTCTGCTGTACTGTACTCTCTGCTAAAAACGCTCAAATGGATGGAGCGAGAGATAGAGAGAGAGCGCAAGAGAGGAGGGAGCGGGGGAGAGAGAGAGCGCAGGAGAGGAGGGAGAGAGGGAAAGAGTAGCAGTGGTATTGCTTGTATGACCACCTCCAGTCTAATGTACTCTGTCAGTACCGTAAGTGGACATCAAAAGATACAAATCAGAACCCATATTCCTATCATTACGAGAGAGAGAGAGAGAGAGAGAGAGAGAGAGAGAGAGAGAGACACAGAGAGAGAGACAGAGAGAGAGAGACAGAGAGAGAGACAGAGAGAGAGACAGAGAGAGAGACAGAGAGAGAGAGAGAGAGAGAGAGAGAGAGAGAGAGAGAGAGAGAGAGAGAGAGAGAGAGAGAGAGAGAGAGAGAGAGAGAGAGAGAGAGAGAGAGAGAGAGACAGAGAGAGAGACAGAGAGATGTTTGATTTGGAGAGTTTCTGCGATAGTAAATAGATAAAGCATGTCCAGTCACTATACTGGAACATTGCACTCTGGGGTATCATTAAAGGATTCAATTGTGTTAGGGCCGTTCAACATGCCGCTAATTCAGGCCCTCGGAGTTGTAATGGCTAGTCTGTCAACTGACATCCAGCGGAAAGAGGAGAAGCAACACGAAAAACAGCAGAGACCAATTAGGCCTTTTATATCATATTACAGGACCGACGCAGCAGCGTCTGGAACAGCCTGAGCAGAGATGAGGCACGCAGCATAGTGCATTATGACATTAACTGAGTTCCATCTGTATGATGATGTAATCGGGTGGAGGATAGTACGCAGGGCGTGAGAGAGAGAAACAGAGAGGTTAGGGTTTAATGGCGGTTGCCCGGTGACAAACAGAAGAGGAGGAACGAAGGGTAAGGTTGGTAAGGTGATATTTGACAGGTATAGCGGTCACAAAACACACCTCCCTAAAGTGGAAGAGGAAATAACTGAAACATTTCAGTGAGTAATTATTAAGGCCAGGAAATAACTGAAACATTTCAGTGAGTGATTATTAAGGCCAGGAAATAACTGAAACATTTCAGTGAGTGATTATTAAGGCCAGGAAATAACTGAAACATTTCCGTGAGTGATTATTAAGGCCAGGAAATAACTGAAACATTTCCGTGAGTGATTATTAAGGCCAGGAAATAACTGAAACATTTCAGTGAGTGATTCTTAAGGCCAGGAAATAACTGAAACATTTCAGTGAGTGATTGTTAGGGGCAAACATCTTGGTCAGGTTCGCTAGAACACACAGCATCAAACGTTTGCTGATTTTTTTTTTCTACTTTTGAGAATTCTATTATTAACCCCATTTGGAGGGAAAAGAGGAACAACATTCCAACTACACTGGTAGTCCATGAAACTCTTCTGTTATTAGATCAAAAGGAACCAAACCAAGCCAAGAGGAAAACTGGTGTAAAAAAAGGAATTGAGGCCCAAAAAAGGAATTGAGGCCCAAAAAACTGAAACTGCAAGCGTGCTTTTGGCAGGCCGTTGTCGCATATGTGGTGAAGTCCTGAAAACCTGCCATTTGTCATGTTTCATCTGAGACCCTCAACAACTAACATCCCAGGCTGCTCTGCTCTCTCTACCAGCTCCACCATGGGGAAGAGAGGCGGGCCTCTCCAACTGTGGTTGTATTCAGTAGGGCTGCACCAAAACTGTTTTGAAACGGGAAAACGACAATGAATGCCTCTTGTCCATCGACAAGTTGAGGAAGTACAATCCCTGTTTCCCTGTGTTTTCACTCTAGTGAACACAACCCAGTAGAGGGTTCTGATAGAGATATATCCCTCTCTGAACGACATGAACAACAATCTCACCGTGTGTGTTTATACTCTTCATGTCTTATTTGAGTCATTTGCGCGTTCCACAAAGACCGACGTGACTTTGAAACACTTCAGTCGTGGTGAATTCAAAGAGCCGTGGTTATTAACAACAACAACGACAACAAAAAGCACAAACACAAGGTTATGGCCCCCTCTCTTTTGTATCAGGCTGCTTGGGATGTGTTACACGGGCTGATAAGAGATGAAGAAAGCAGCGTGACACAGAGGTATCATTTGCCTCCAAACAAA
This sequence comes from Salvelinus fontinalis, assembly GCF_029448725.1. NCBI lineage: Eukaryota > Metazoa > Chordata > Actinopteri > Salmoniformes > Salmonidae > Salvelinus > Salvelinus fontinalis. Next base: position 8,643,571 of record NC_074706.1, read on the forward strand.
GTCATCAGGATGGCAGTGTGAGACCACTGCTTCTGGAGATTGGATAACACTCAACGCACCGGTGGAACGACAGGGAGTGCAGCCAATGACGATTGGGACAGTCATTGGCGGGGCAGGTTGCCAGGGATGTGTACAGTAGGTACGTCAGGGGGGTGGCTTGGGGTTGGGGCAGCGGTGGGGGAAGAAACAAAACAAAACGTTATCAAAGTCATTTCACTAGCTGGCGGCCATTGGTAATGGAGAAAGTCGACAGGGTGACTAGTAGGAGAAACAAGGAAGCAAGGCAGAGCGGCCCGGGGATCTGCCGGTGAGATAAACATCTTGACATAGATGGTTGCATCTGACACATTCACACTGCCACACACCGCAAAGACCAACGAGGTTGAAAAAAGAGAGAGAAATCTGACACTGGAATATCGGAGAAGGCAAACGGTAATGGTGTCAACGAGAGGGCAAATGACACCAAGCGTTAAGCCATCCAATGGAGAGATGAGAGGAAAACGATCTACGCGATCCTTTGTGGAGTAAAAAGTCATTTGCATTAAATGACATAACCCATTAGGGGCTAATTCATTCTCTTGGATGCCATCTTGAGAAACAACAGTGTCCTGCTCTCTGACAAAGTGCCTGTATCCCAAATGGTCCTATGAGCTCTGGTCAAAAGTAGTGCACTACTGTACATAGGGAATAGGGTGCCATTTGGCACGCAGGCAGTGTCTACTGGTAACTTCACATTAGGGATAATGGTCGATGGATAGCTGCTACTTTTGCTCTGAAAATCATCCATTTCAGTAAACAGAAACTGATTGATATTTGAGGCAATAACAGCGACGCCATTAGTGATTCTCCCTCTCCGAATCGCACCGCCACGCCAAACAATTTGTTTCTTCAGTTTTTTTAATGGATCTCAGAATAAATGAGTGTTGTCCGTCGACGTCGAGCTTCCTCGTGTAAAGCGTTCACAACGACAACTCTCCCCATTATACTTTACGGCCAGACCCAAAACCCACGCTCTGATCGTTAACTAACAAGGAAAGGATCAAAGGCAAAGCGCCGGTAAAAAGCCCATAAAACGGACAAGTTTCCCAGCGTCTGGACTGAGAACAAAACTTCAGATGTAAATTCAAATTACCAGGACCAACCGACAACAACGCCCAAAAAAGGGCTTTTGAGAAAACATTGTTCTCAGTGGTCGTTAACCTATCAGAGAGGTTTTCCACTTCCAGAACTCCGAGCATGCTGTGTGCTCCGGGGGTGGACCCTAATGAAACAACCATTATGGAAATGAGAAATAGGCTGAGAGTGGGGAGAAACAAGAGAGAGAGCTTTCTTCTCTTCTGGGCTTAGGGAGCTTGTTAGTACAGCCCAACGAGAGAGCTGGAGACAATCCCAGACACCTGGCTACCCAAGGACCACCAGGGGAAAGGATCAACCCTGGGTCCCAAATGGCACCCTATTCCCTATTTAGTACACTACTTTTTTTTTTTTACCAGAGCCCTATCCCTGGTCAAAAGTAGTGCACTATATAGCGAATATGGTACCATTTAGGATGCAGCCATATGAAGTAGTGAAAGGGGCCCAGGCCCCCAACCACACCACCACACAGTAGAAAACAGCCCACTCTGGGAACCAAAGCTGGGCTTAGCAGGCAAAGAGAGAGCACTTATCAACAATCTGGGACTCACAAACGAGAGCTCAGGAGAGAGGGACAGACATAGGGAGGGACAGAGAGAGAGAGAGGGACAGAGAGAGGGACAGAGAGAGATGGGTGTAAGGAGGAGAGAGAGGGAGAGAAAGAGAGGTGGGGAGGGGGAGATAAGAGTGCAATGGGGCCCCTGCATCTCTGAGTGTATTTCTCAGTTCACGAGTGGAGAGCTCAGTCACATCACAGAGAAAGCCAATGGAACCCCAGAGCCCAATGTTCCGAGCCGAAACGCTAACCTCCCTCCCACACTCAGAGCAGAGAACAAAGAGGAGTTCCAAACAATGGAGGGTCATTCTAGAACCAAAACAGGCTGCAGAGCAGACAGGTCACTCCACTGCCCCCAGGCTGGGCCACTCCAGAGAGTCCTTCTCATCCTCCACAGTGAAAGGCTCAGAGTGGCTCCGCTTCTCCGCTTCTCATATCGTCAAGGAGTTCCTTCCCTCCGCTCTTCAGAATTCACCGTTCCACAGGGGTGAAACAATGGTGGAGTAGAGAGGGAATGGAAAGGGGGGGACCAAGAGTGGATTGGAAGTTAATCATTGTCTCTCCAAGATGGAGGAACAGATTTCATCAGAGTGCCAAACCCAGAAATAGCTGATAGTACACAACTCAGGCCTCTAGAAATACAGGACTTCAGGGCTGAGGTCCTCCGGTTCTTGATACACACGGGAAACGGTTGAGTTTCCCAGCAGTGTTGCAGTTCTTGACACACAAACTGGTCAAACAGGTGACATCAATAAGGGATCATAGCGCTCACCTGGTCAGTCTATGTCATGGAAAGAGCAGGTAGCCTGGTGGGTAGGAGCGTTGGGTCTGTAACCAAAAGGTTTCTGGATCGAATCCCTGAGCTGACAAAGTAAAAAATCACTTATTCTGCCCCTGAGCAAGGCAGTTAACCCACTGTTCCCTTGGTGCCGATGATGATTAAGGCAGCCCCCTGCACCTCTCTGATTCAGAGAGGTTGGTTTAAATGTGGAAGATACATTTCAGTTGTACAGGTATCTTTCTTTCATGTATCAGTCCTACATCAATACCCCTTTCTCCTAAATTCTCTTAATGCAGGATTCCTCCCATGCTCTCTCTCTAGCATTTATAGTCCCTCATCTCTCTCTCTCTCTAGCATTTATAGTTCCCGATCTCTCTCTCTCTCTCTCTCTCTAGCATTTATAGTTCCCGATCTCTCTCTCTCTCTCTCTCTCTCTAGCATTTATAGTCCCCATCTCTCTCTCTCTCTCGCTCTCTCTCTAGCATTTATAGTCCCCATCTCTCTCTCTCTCTCTCTCTAGCATTTATAGTCCCCCATCTCTCTCTCTAGCATTTATAGTCCCCCATCTCTCTCTTCCCCAGTCTTTTAAAGTCTTTCATTTATACCCCCCCCCCACTATAAATAGTGCTGGTAATTAATCCCAGGGATTGAGACAGGACGCCGCAGGAGTACCAGGCCGTTTATGGTCTTCTGGGGCGAGATGTGCCGCGGTGCAGCGTCGTTAAGGAACAGAACCCTGCCGTTTGTCACGTCAGTCTCCTACCCGGGCTCCCATTAGGCAAGGCTGGCATCACAGGGTTGCTGCCGCGCCGCCCAGCGCCATGCCACCCTCCCACGCAGTGCCAACGGGGGTTAGAGAGCTACAGACCGGGCAAGGGGAAGGGCAACTAGAGGGGGAAGAGGGGGCTGGCGGTCCTCACTTAATCCAGAAAGAGGGAGGAAGATAAACAGACAGAATATGACTAGACAGGGAGAGGAATATGTTCTGAATTCACATATTTGAAGAGGTATTGTGACTCAAAATCCCAATTTTCACGTGCAACAGACAAGTACCCATGTGACAATGGGCCAAAGTCCAATCAGTAGTCGGGCTGGCTAAATAAGCCCACAAATAATCAGGGTGACCCTCCACTGGGGATATACTTACCATAAGAGGACAATAGCAAAGGGGTGACATTAGTCGTTCCATCCTAATGGCTGTGTGATTAGGGTGCTAACTCACTAAAGGTGATTTTGACATGAGGCCCATCTTCGACCCAGATGAAATATAGGCATACTTCTAGCTACTCATTTCGTTTGCACTACAAAGAGCATCGTAGTCATCAATTAGCGGGCCCGACGTTCGTTAACTGCGGCTGATTAACGGTATTATAATTACAAAACAATATTCCAATGAGATTTTTTGCTATTAATTACTTTGCATCTAATTAGGAGGATCTTTGAACTGTGTGTGTGCGTGTGTGTGTGTGTGTGTGTGTGTGTGTGTGTGTGTGTGTGTGTGTGTGTGTGTGTGTGTGTTTTCACAATTACAGTCCACGACACCAGTAATTTAAAAAAGCAGTTCTATTCAACAACGAGGTCTGATTAGTTCTGTAATTATAAACCGGGTAGTTTGGGTACTGGATGCTGATTGGCTGAAACAGCATTTCAGCGGTGTGGATATCAGACAATATATGATGCAAAAATACTTGTTTACTGTTCTATTTATGATGGTAACCAGTTTATAATAGCAATAAGGCACCTCCGGGGTTTGTGGTATGTGACCAATATATCACAGCTAAGGGCTGTGTCCAGGCACTCCGTGTGTCATCTCGTGTCTAAGAACAGCCCTTAGCCGTGTTATATTGGCCATATATCACACCCCCTCGGACCTTATTGCTTAATTACGCTCCTCATAATAGGTCTTGTTTCTTCAACTCACTCATCACTAGGACTATATTGTTAGGGATGAAGCTACAAATGTGATGTATTTCACTTCCATTTATTTTCTATTGAAAGCAATTACACTAATATTGAAGGGATTAAGTTGCCTTTAGCCTTGGTCTTGGGTAGGCTGTATTTCCATTCCCCTAATGGTTACAGTTAGGATTTGGGGAAGGGTAATCTGATTCTGGATCTGTTAGGGCAACTTTTACGTCAATTTCAACTTGTTCGACCAGCAAAGTGCAAGTAAACACCTTTCCCAGGACAAAGCAGGCACAGTAAAGACCACTGTAAAGCACAGCCGCCACATCTCGTCTGGGTAAATATCTATTGAGAACGCAATCAACAAGATGAACAGTTTTTTTGATCACCTTGTTGCAACACAGGTTGGATCTTTTGTGTCGTCCCAAAGGGGCTCTCAGCCTTGAGTGGGCCGGCCATTAGAATACCGGGTGTTCCACGGCTGGGCCACTGCACTCTCAACATTCCAGAATATCAATGTTCCTAGAAGTGCCGCTTCGGTCGGATCTACTTTCATTTCTCCAGACCACTTCAAATGACTTTTATTTTCCCCCAGATGGTGAGATTAAATTACATAAAAGCTGTGAGCAAGTCCTATTCTCAGCTTCATTCAAACCTCTACTGGCTTTCTCACACTCACATAGATATGCACACACCTCTATTTGTTTCTCCATCGTGCTCTCTCACTTTCAATACTCTCTTGCCTTCTTGTTCTCGCTCTACATATTCTACTCAGTCACTACTCTTTCCTTCAGCCATCCCTCCTTCTCTTCTCTATCCCTCAGCCTGTCCCTCTCTCCTCACCACCCTCTCTTGACTGTCATTTTGCCCTCGTTTGCTTCCCTTCTCAGCACAGCTGCTAGGCTCCCAGTAGAGACCGAGCCGCGGGGGTGTGTAACACTCTAAACCTTCCCCCTCCGCCACTTGCTTCCTTCCACACTAAATGCAACAGCTACGTAGAGCCAGGCAACGCAGCACAGCCTTGACTTGGGTCGGCTCCAGAGGCAATTATGATAATAACCAGGGTTTTTAAACGAGCAACAGTGTGCAATTAGAGCCTTTAATTACCTGCCTTAATCCAGGGAAGATTGGAGATTGCAGCTCTACAGTCACAACTTTCTTGTTTTCATAAGATCGTAAGCTACAGTACGTGTGTGAGGGGGAACAAGTATAGTCGGAGTAGATTAGAGAGTTGGGCTCCAAGGATATGACTAGGATGTAACCGTCATGAGGCAGAGAAGCCTTTACGTAAGCAGTGGAAAGTAATGGCGGTTGTTGCCACTCCGAGTTACTGCTCAAGTGGGACTGTTGGTGAAAAGTGACAAGAAAGACAGAACCTGAAGTCATCTAAAAGCCCTCTGGAAGAGCAACAGAATGTGGCAGGCCAACGCGGACGTTTCAGAGAGAATGTGCCATTCATAAACTCGCTGCAAACTACCAACGTGAAAACAAGTTCCCTTCACAACTCAGCAGGGGCAGTCCGATCACTCCCTCTTTTAGGGAAAGTGGTGACTGGCGATGCTGCATGTTTCATGAGCTGTTTTCTGCGCCAGCAGAAGATGTGTAGCTGCTATTGAAACGCATTACAACGTTTGAGAGTTTACAGTAACTCACGGCTCAGGCCCCGTGTGGGACCGCAGCGCGTCTGTGTGTGTGCCTGTGTCTGTGTGTGTGTGCGCGCGCGCGTGTGTGTGTCTGTGTGTGTGGCTGTGAAAGTAAAAGTAAGCTCCTCCTGTCAGATATGAAACAGAAGTTGTAGCCCTGGGTGGGCCGGTCCAATTAAAACGCATGCAGAGCGGTGGGGTGTGAGTTTCTTCTCCTACCGAGCAAACACCAACTTTCAAACTTCAAACTCGCCTAAATAAAACAACAAACGTTGCAATGATGGCGGAATAACGGGGGAAAAATCTAACTTCAAAGTGGCACATTTTTCGCTCTGTTTTTCCTCCTCAACAGTGATAGATAGGGAGATACCATCTGGTCAGCTTGTCTGATGGTCTCCATCAACGCTGCATGATGGGAAATGGGACAGATTTAACACCTTCAGAAGGGGGGCTTTTTATCTTCCTCGTGACTACAGAGCTATAAAGCTCAAGGAGATGGCTGGGGTCCCCTCTACAGGGCTAAAAGGTCCCCCTCTACTCTCTCCCGACCAACCAGGTCTGTGAAGCCAGCCCCAGTATCAGAGAAAAGGGAAGGGATGATTGACGATAGGCCGATCCTTTTCCAAATCCCCATCAATAGGGGATATAAAGTTCAGCTCCTAAAGTTCTGCTGCAGGAACTTTGGTAATGTCCTAAATGACACCCTATTCCCTACATAGTGCACTTATTTTTACCAGGGCTTTGGTAGACGGTAGCGCACTATGCAGGGAGCCATTTGGTAAGTGGAACTCATCATGAAAGCTTCCTCTGCTTTCTAACTTATTTTTCCAAAGAGAAGGATGGATTTAGCTGTGAGCTGCAGGAATGGAAGGATAGGTATGATGAACAATGTTCTCTGGAAGTTTTCTCTTCGCCGTTCCCTTCAGTCAAGTGGCAAATAACACCCGCTCCTTCAATACCACACACACACACACACACACACACACACACACACACACACTCCAGGTGTCATACTGAGATGTGCATCCATCTCAGAGGCGGACAGGACACGTGAGATGTATGAGCCTGTTGGAGCCTCGGCGCTCGCTGACACGCTAGGCAGGGTAACAGGAATGTTCTTTTCTAAATACACAGGCAAGACAGTTCGTGACAAACCCAGCTATCAAAACAGCTCTTAACTGCAAACATGTTTGCGTGTGGAACTTGGCGAACGTTGAAGTAACGTGGGACGAAAAACCAATGAAATGTTAAGGTGGGTCTCAAGGACGCTGTTCTCACACAGGACCGGTTAGAGGGGAGGGGCCGTCCACCCACTAGTTGCCCTCTTCGTGATTTGTTTAATAACGTTTGAGGTCAAGGGTCACAGCAAATTCTGACAAGTGTCGTCATTTTACTCAACTCCTGGAAGGGGGATGGGTGGATGAGTGGATGGAGAGAGAGAAAGAGAGAGAGAGAAAGAATGAAAGAGAGAGAGAGACAGAGAGACAGAGAGACAGAGAGACAGAGAGACAGAGAGACAGAGAGACAGAGAGACAGAGAGACAGAGAGACAGAGAGACAGAGAGAGAGACAGAGACAGAGAGACAGAGAGACAGAGAGACAGAGAGACAGAGAGACAGAGAGACAGAGAGACAGAGAGAGAGAGAGAGAGAGAGCGAGCGAGAGAGAGAGAGAGAGACAGAGACAGAGAGAGAGCGAGAGAGATAGACTGCCCCCCGAGTGTTTAAAAGAGGATAATTCAGGCTAAGGCATTTATTGGATGTCCTCAAATTAAATTAGGGTGAAAGCAGGACCATTACTCTACAGCATTATAGGATAAATACCCTTGAATAAATACCTGGGAGACCAGTGAATCCAACATGAAATCATAGGCAGAGAGAAGATTAACACTCAACGAGTGGATACTCCGGATATGTCCCAAATGGCACCCTATTCCTTACCAAAGTGCACTACCAGAGCACTAAATAGGGAATAGGGTGCCATTTGGGATGCAAGATCATATACTCTCTCCTACACTTTCTACGGTATGATAGGCCTATACGACCCCCTTGGGCCTGCCTGCCTCCCACCTCTGTAAAGGAATGAAGGAAAGAAACTTTGGGAGTTTTTTGGGGAGGCGGTGGTGGGAGACAGCTATTACACTGTGATCTGATGATCTCAAGAGAAAGGAAGATGGTTGAGTAAAAATGGCGATTCTTCAAAGGAACGGAGTTTCAGAACCCAACATTGGGGCCTTAAACCGCCTGGAGAATACTTATGACTAAAACAGAAAGCCTGGGGCAAAATCAATCATCCGTTTTCCTCATAAGGTAATCAATCATAAAAGGTAGGGTTACGATGAGGTAATGTGCAGAGTGATGTGTTTGTGGCTGCCTGCCTGCACTAGTGTCTGCCTCAAGGTGCCAAAGTTAGCCTGCTGGGGCAACGTCGTGCCTCTGGGCTCTGCTCTGTGGGAGCTCTCCTTCGCTCGTTTGTCATGCACTGGTCGTTCCTCTCTTAACACAATTACGGCTGTTTGCTCTCCCGCAACAGATGCTGATGAGGTGAGCGGGGAGAATGGCGGGGATTCATCTAATGCCTACTACTGTGTGTGTGTGTGTGTGTGTGTGTGTGTGTGTGTGTGTGTGTGTGTGTGTGTGTGTGTGGCGATAGGAGTAGAAATTGAATTTTGATAATGGAGTACATCCATTTGGAGAGGCTTGGCAGAGTAGGGACAGTGAGGGAGCCGAAAAGGCAGCGAGGAGAAGAGAGGAAGGATGAAACACCCACTTGACCTCCCTGTGTGTGTAAGCAGAAAGTCAGATCCGGGAGGGGTGGAGCCCGGCTGCTTACTGTAAACTCACTTTAGATGAGGGACAATCTGTCACCCAGAATGCAGATGACATGGCAGCGTCCAGAGCCAAAGATGCAGATGAATGATTATGTACCGTGGGTGGTCCACGGGATGTGCAGATGAATGATTATGTACCGTGGGTGGTCCACGGGATGTGCAGATGAATGATTATGTACCGTGGGTGGTCCACGGGATGTGCAGATGAATGATTATGTACCGTGGGTGGTCCACGGGATGTGCAGATGAATGATTATGTACCGTGGGTGGTCCACGGGATGTGCAGATGACACGTGAGCCTGTAAGTAGTAGTAAGTGTGTCCACTAAGTAAAATGGATTTGAGTAAGGCTACACGAGTAAAGTGTTTAATGCACATGGCTAATGTGTTTAAAGAGACTAATGTGTTTAGAAGTGGAGGACACTAAGCAGAGGAGAGATGAAAGTATGTGGATGACATAAACAGAGGATTAGAAAACTATTTAGAAAGGAAAGAGAGTAGAAACGAAGCTAAACGGGTATGGATGAGAAGTGTGTGTGTGTGTGTGTGTGCGTGTGATGTGACAGCCACTTCCGTAATTGCCAACGCTGGGAGCTCAAGTGTTCTGTGGCTTTTTTTGCTTGAAATGTCAGTGCTCCCACATGGGACAGAGGGTTGAAAAAAGACAAGCCAAAACAAACCGAAAAAATGTGGATGTCAACAGTATTTTAAAGCGCTGTGGGACTGTTTCACGATACAAGAGACAACAACATACATCATCTGCACGGTGGCTTTGGTTGCTACCCAACGTTACGGTCTCCAATCAAAAGGTCATTGAGAGCGAAGGCAAACAAAGAGCAGGAAGTAGGACATATAATATAGAGTGAAACTTCACGTGAAGGTTTGGGTTAGCACAAACTAACACCTGTATTTACAGAAGGGCTGTAATAACCCTTAGTTCAAATGTACCTAGAGGCAGGGCCACTTAAATAAATAAAAATAATTCCTTCTCTTCCACTTATTCAAAGTAGTAGTATTATCAAAAATAATGAACCAGATCAATTTAAGTCACAGACAGGGGCAGTTCAAACCACAACAAGTACAGGAAATACCTTGGAAAAGCAAAATATAATTATTATTATTTTTTACAATTTGTACTGATTACTGCAGTGTTTAAACCAGGCTATATCTGAACATTTTACAGGAGTAACTTTCCACTTTACAGACATCACTAAAACAATGTTTTCCTCTCCCCTCTCCCTCACCATGGGTGGTAACATTTCATTTATGGGTCATTTAGAACTGTAGAAGGAAATTAACAATAATCATACACTCTTCTGTGGAATTAGTGACGGGTTTGGACACTTAGGAAAAGTCAACAGGGGTTATTTACTTTCTCTTTTTCTCCAGAAATACCCAGGAGGGAGAGATAGAGGAGAGAGATAGAGAGAGATAGAGGAGAGAGATAGAGGATATATAGAGAGAAAGAGGAGAGATAGAATGATATATAGAATGATATATAGAAGGATAGATAGAGGGATAGAGAAAGAGAGATAGAGGGATAGAGAGAGAGAAAGAGAGAGATAGAGGAGAGATAGAGGGAGAGAGAGAGAGAAAGTAGTACACTATGTAGTGGATATGATGACATTTGGGACCCAATCAATGTGGCCTGGGGAGAGACGAGAAGAGAGAAGAGGAATCCATGCGTGAGCCAAGAAGGTCTGGAGAGACTAGAGAGTGACGAGATGCTTGGCCCTAGAGGAAGAGACACTTAATGATGAAATGGTGTTGAAAGCTACCGAGCCATACGAGTGAGAGGGACGATGTGTGGGTGTGTTGAAAGCTACCGAGCCACACGAGTGAGAGGGACGATGTGTGGGTGTGTTGAAAGCTACCGAGCCACAAGGCACTCCTCTGTGAGAGAGCAGAGAGCATCCCCATGTTTCCACCCCACTGAAGCCATACAGGCCAAGGCAGGCTACCAGCTACAGTGACATTCAGAGAATGGGGCACAGCGACAACACACACACACACACACACACACACACACACACACACACACACACACACACACACACACACACACACACACACACACACACACACACACACACACACAGAGCTTTCAACACCCTTTCATCATTATGTGTCATACAAACACACTGTACACTTGAGCACACACACATACTGTACACACACACACACACACACACACGAGTGCACGTATCTATGCACAAACAGTCACAGCTATAAGAAAAGCCATGAGGTAATACCCCTGTGATGCTGTATAAAAAACAACAGCCCGTCTATGTAAAGATGATGAAACATGACCATTTTCTTGCCCAAATCCACAGACTAGACAGTTTTAGAAGAAAGTAGACCAGAAGATATTGACACTTGACAGCCAATCCCCTACTGTACCCTTGTGGAGGAGAACAAGGTCAAACTGTCTCTGAGCAGCAGGCGACGGTGGACAGGTGGACACCACATCACTGAGGCACACACAACACACACACACACACACACACACACACACACACACACACACACACACACACCACTTGACCTAGCCTGCAGCACCACCTCCATCTCGCAGTCTTAATTGCATTGGAATACACTTTGTGGGAGAATGCAAATCTGTCGCATGCCAATAATAAAATAAAAAAACATTGTCCTTCACTTCCGTTCGCTCAGCCGGTAGCCATGAGCGGGAGCGACCATTAGCCACCGTGATGCAGTTTGTACTTCCTCTCCTCTCTCTCTCTCTCCGCCTGACGCCTGCCGGGGGGGGGGGGGGGGGGGGGACAAATGGTATACGGTCATCACCCTCTCTTGGCATGATTTTGAGTAGGGAAAAGTGTGTGTGTGGAGCATACTTTGGAGCAGGTAATTGAGAGCATGCTGGGATAATGGTCGTACAGGAAGCTGCCATGACACCTCTACCAGGGGTAATTTGGGCCGACAAAAACTAGACTCTGGTAGGTAGGCAATACACACCGCCACACACTTTAGAGACAAGCGCACACACACACACACACACACACCTGATATGATGCAGCAGCTGCCATTACTGCTTTCCCAGTGGCCTCAGCCAAAGTAGTGGGACAAGAGGGGAAGGTGGACAGGTAATGCAGGAAGGGGGGCTATAGATGGAGAGAAATAGAGAAATAGAAAGATGGCACTAGAGAGAAAGGGAGCAAGAGAGATGGAGAGAGATAAATAAAGACATAGAGAGCTGTGTAGAGAGAGAACAGACTGTGGTGCCGGGCTCTGCTCAGAGATAGTACAGATTAATTAACAGGGTGGCACGAACGCAGCATGTCATGTGTGCAGCGGGCGGGCAGCCGGGTTGAGAGGTGGGCGAGACAGAGGGGTGAGACGTGTGACATTCAGCCTGGCCTCCTCACACGTCGGTCGGGAGCTCTACTCTCCCTCTCTCTCCCTACTTCCCTCTCTCAACATCTCTTTCTCTCTCTGCATATCATCTCTCTCTCCCTTTCTCTCCCCCCACTTCCCTCTCTCAACATCTCTTTCTCTCTCTGCATATCATCTATCTCTCCCTTTCTCTCCCCCCACTTCCCTCTCTCAACATCTCTTTCTCTCGCTCTCATACCGCCTATCTCTCCATAACCTCCATTACGCCTTTCACACTCACTCAATCTGTTCACTGCTGCTCCGAGCCAATCAACTGATCCCTCCTCTGCTCCGAGCCAATCAACTGGAAGATACATGTGGCAATAAGAAGAGCCAGGCATTCATTCTACAGGGAATGGCATTAAGTAAAGGCCACAGAATGGGAGATATCAAAATGAATAAGCCTCGGTCTATAATAATATCTTAAAACACACTGTAGAATATTCTAGAAGGACATCACAAAGCAAATATAGGCCCAGGACTATTATAAGGTGTAAAACATAATCTACTGTAGGATATGTGTCTGTCAAATGTGTGAGCTGTCCCACACCAGACAACCTCTGTAAAGCTGTGATCAGTCAAGGACACCCCCCAGCTTTATCAAGGTGTTTGACATCGAGATTAAAACCACCGTGAACACACAGAGAAAAATGTTCAGCAAAACCAACACAGTCAATTCCAGGGGATTTGGAACCATTGTTTGATCACACTTTTGTGGGAATGGAACTAGCAGTGGGCTTTAAAACTAATTCCCATATGGTCGTGCATATACAACATTTTCTGTTTTAGGAAAGTCACTTCTAAATCTGTTTTAAAAGACAAAAAAAAGCTGGTATGGTGTGTTTATAATCAAACTTAAGGGTCATATCCTTCCAATCCTTCCAAAGCTACCATCAAATCAATAGAAATCAGTGGATTGGTTTTTTTGTTGCAATTTTGGTGATCAAATGGACATTGAGACAATTTATACAATTACTTGGGTCTGTACCGAAAACCATACAGGTCTCCCAGTGGTATAATATAATAACACACGGTTGGGGAAGGTGCATTGTTCATATTTTCCATCTGAATTGGTGGGATAAGGAGGTATGGTTAGGAAAAATACACCTTCCCCAACCATGTGTTATTATATTATACCACTGGGAGACCTGTCCAACATTTCAAGTTTAACAGAAACACACATGTAGCCTAGCTGCCAGAGTTAGCCTAGCTGCCAGAGTTAGCCTAGCTGCCAGAGTTAGCCTAGCTGCCCGAGTAAGCTTAGCTGCCAGAGTTTAGTTTTTCATATTCCCCCTCCACCTCTTTCTCTCTTTCCTTACCACTCGTTCTCATTAAGACTATGGAAAACTTGAGGAGCGGATGGGTCGATGTTTTCATTTTTCAAGTGCTTGTAGCCATTAGACGGCCGCAAATCATCCATCAGGCAAATGTGTTTCTGGTTAGGGCCTGTCAATTTAACAAGTAGCGAGGCTCAATATGCAAGATGTATTACACTCCATTTCAATAACCTTCATTATTTCTTTCAAGTGTCATTCGTTTCGTTTTCTATTTCCCTTCTTATCCACACACACACACACACACACACACACACACATCCTCTTTCACTGACAGCAGCAGAATCTCCTTGCCAAATTCAGTACTTGAGAGGCACACCACTCCGAGCCAGGTGACATTTGATTTGCCTATGATCAATCAGAAGCAAAGCCTCATTCCCGTTTCCAAACCATTGGCCACAGACATAAAATGATACCTGCGTGCCAATCCACCCCATCTAGACTTGAGGAAGAGTGCAATTCTATATCTTCGTGGTGCGGCAGAACATTCTAAACGGATCAAATGTGTGGGATGTTGAATTCCAACTGAAAGCGCCCATAAACTGAAGTCAAACACACGTAAATGAAAGCTCTCCAAAAATGGCTCCCATTGCCATTATATGGGTTCACATGAGCCCGGGTTTGTTAAACAGTTCTGGAGTTCTCTCAGTCATAATAGCGATAATAAATGACTGCAGACTAGAAATTGTAGAAGACTGCAACAGAGATCAAAACAGTATGCATGCAGTAGGCCTGTTTTTTAGATATATAAAAAAATATTCATTCATTTAATCCATGCACACTCTCCAAAACAGCTGAGGAAAATAATTGAAATGTAGTCTAACCACACAATGCTAACCTAACCACAATAGCGAAATACATATTTTCAAACCATTTTCTCTGTAATTGCTAAAAACCAACCCAATCCAAGAACATGTACAAACAAATCATTCTCAACGAGAGCAAAGGGTCACATTCTTCTCTCTGTATCCCAAATGGCACCCTAGTACATATATAGCGCACTCCTGTGGGCCCGAGAGTGAAAACTAGTGCTCTACATAGGGAACAGGGTGCCATTTGGTACACATCCTCTATTTACACCTGCCGTGATCACTTTGGCTCAACTGGTATGGTCGGTCGTTATAACAACAACAGGGTAGGAGCACTTGAGGAAACATGTTTGAATTGTCAGGATACTTAGACGCCGATACGATACGTATTGCCATTCGATGTTCCAAACATACGTGTTCCAAACATACTGCTCACCATATGTCTGCTGCAGAGAGACAAGAGAGACCGGGAGAAAACGAGTTTTCACCAGTCAGAGAAATAAAAGTGTGGCAAACATCTTGGCTCCCCATTTATTAAGAAGATGAAGGACAAGCCATTGAGGAAAAATACTGGAATTTTGGTACAGGTACAGCCAACTACCGCAAAAATAATATTGTGATAATGCCAATATATTATATCCCAATATGTAATTGTATCGCCTCCACATCACTAGAAACATGTAGTCTGGAAAGTGGATAGTGTGTGTGTGTGTTTGACTGTGTCTGTATGCGTGTGTGCACGTGAGAAAGAGAAGGGGGAGATCCCCCCCCCCCCAATCTATTGTCGCTTTAATGAACATATCTGTCCCTGGCTGGCTGGCGGGCTCGGCTTTGGTCTGAAGAGGTTACAGCGTCTCAGTCTCAGTCTACTCTAGTCATTCTGGCCACAAAGCTGGACTTTGTAGGAATGTTGATCTCTCTCCAAAAAGCGAGGGTGGGATAGTCTCAGCTCCGGCCCTGGCTCTCACTGAACTGAATGGCTGTATCAGACCCAGGCTCAGCCACAAAGAAAAGAGAAGAATGATAGCTTGATCAAAACAAGTCTGCTTCACCGTTCTGTGAACCCCCCCCCCCCCCCCTCCCCTCCTCCTCCTCCTCCTCCTCCTCCCTGTGACTGTAGGAAAACCAGGGGGGGAAACACGGTTCATGTTTGTGTGTTCAGGACCAACCGTTTATTTACTGCAGCGGTCAGAAAATAGAGATTGCGACATGAGCAGAGATACGGGAGAGCAAGATGTGGGAACGTGAAAAATGCCAGCGCAGAGCAGCGACACGCCGGTCAAAAAGAGCTGCTCTGCTGAGTGAAAGAACAAGCCAGATATGTACGAGAAATAACGTTGACGGAGTAAAACAGAGCACAGAAGAAAACACACAGGTCAAACATATCTCTGCTGTGACAGGGAAAAGCTAGAGTTCAGAGAGATTAAAAGCAGACATAAGAGAAGCTACGCTTCAAAGCATCAATCACCATTCTCAGTTCCTGAACGTCAGAGGAATTTCTCGGGCCTATTTTTAAATACGATATTATCGTCAATTCTTCTAGCCTACCTGAACACATTCAAATCAATGGCACCATATATCAAAGGACGTGCAGGGTATCTGGCGTCTGAGACTAAGACATTACATTCAAATTACAGAGAGAATAATCACTTCATTACCTTCAAGCTGAACCTCTTGTCCAAAGCGTTTTTGAATCAGTCACTCGCAGATAGCTTTTACATATACAGTATTGCCATGACTGTAGGCTACTTATATTCAGTACAGTACTCCTGTGACTGTACACAAGTTGCTCAGCAGGGTTCCTCTGTGAACGAGCAGCGCCCTCATTTTAAACAGGTAAGGCAGAATAGGGGCTAGGTCACATGGTGTTGAGCTGACCTATCCTACGCGCTTGACGGAATACTGGGCAGGAGGAAGACCAACAGCCAATCAGAAATGGTTACGGAGGGAGCATGGTAAGCCAATGGAGCAGGGCGGTGTGAGGAAAGCACACTTTGCATACCGTACAATGAGGAAACATCAGTCAGGAAAATACAGAAGTCAATCCTTAAGAGGTCTATAAATACATGTTCCATTTCTAACAGTAAAGCCATGCTAGTCCTTTAAAACACAGACACAGGTGACAAAGAAACATCACCTCAACCAGAACACCAAAAACATTTTTCAATTATTATTATTATTATTTATCTTACTGTACATCTCAGACACTTGGGAGAGATACACCACTAGATCTTTCAGTAAAGGATGTACATGTCGTACATCTTTAACCATTGGGATGTATAAATGCAACAGCTGGGGAATGGTACATGTTCTGCTTGACGCTGGAGGGTCAATTAATAATGGTGGAACTCACGCTCTCTCACAGATGATACTCATGAACGCACACACAACCAGGAGACCCCTGAGGCAACAGAGCAGCGGCGGGACACAAACACATTCACAGTGGAGCGACACACACACACACACACACACACACACACAGTGGAGCGACACACACACACGCAGTGGAGCGACACACACACACACACACACAGTGGAGCGACACACACACACACAGTGGAGCGACACACACACACACACAGTGGAGCGACACACACACACACACACACACACACACACACACACACACACACACACACACACAGTAGAGCGACACACACACACACAGTGGAGCGACACACACACACACACACAGTGGAGCGACACACACACACACACACACACAGTGGAGCGACACACACACACACAGTGGAGCGACACACACACACAGTGGAGCGACACACACACACAGTGGAGCGACACACACACACAGTGGAGCGACACACACACAGTGGAGCGACACACACACAGTGGAGCGACACACACACAGTGGAGCGACACACACACACAGTGGAGCGACACACACACACAGTGGAGCGACACACACACACAGTGGAGCGACACACACACACAGTGGAGTGACACACACACACAGTGGAGCGACACACACACACACAGTGGAGCGACACACACACACACAGTGGAGCAACACACACGCGCAGTGGAGGTGAGGCGTGGCGTGTGGGGAGCCGGAGGTGAGGTATGGCGTGTAGGGAGCCGGAGGTGAGGCGTGGCGTGTGGGGAGCCTGGAGTTGAGGCGTGGCGTGTGGGGAGCCGGAGGTGAGGTGTGGCGTGTGGGGAGCCTGGAAGTGAGGTGTGGCGTGTGGGGAGCCTGGAGGTGAGGTGTGGCGTGTGGGGAGCCTGGAGGTGAGGCGTGGCGTGTGGGGAGCCTGGAGAAGAGGCGTGGCGTGTGGGGAGCCTGGGGGTGAGGTGTGGCGTGTGGGGAGCCTGGAGGTGAGGTGTGGCGTGTGGGGAGGAAGGTAAGGGGGAAGGTTCAGGACAAATGATCCAGGAGTCGGACTCTGGACAGCCCCATCCTGCCCCACTGCCCTCACTGGCGTCCAGACACAATCACGCACACACACCTCATTACATCCCCATCACAGCAAGTAACTGGCATAGACCACTCACTGCCGAGGGTCAATGTCTCAACTCCAATTGAGCGTTCCTCTAAAGTGTGTCAATATGGCCAGTGGCTGTAGGTACATGGATGGTCCACTGACATAATATGTCAATAAGTAGTGTCTTAAGAGCTGTATATCATGTCTAATATTCTGTTACAGGTTTTTCATCGATTCTGTTTGTATTGATAAAGTGATATATCAAATTGGGTTTTTAAATATTTTTAAGCAGGTAACAATAAGACCTGACAAAAGCATTTTGCAACACTTTAATAGCACAAAAGTAAGCACCAAAGCAGGCATTCTGCAAGGGAGAGCCAGGATGTTGTGTTCCAAACACCATCAAATTCAGGGACAGAGTGAGCGGGACTGAGCATTGTCGAGCCGACGGAAAGAGTACATATTTTATTTTTGTTTTCGCACCAAACACACTTTCACACCTCCAGATCTCTATTCATTGTCGGTTCACAGACCACATTTTCCTTTCACATCAAACCATATGGTTCCATCTAACACAAGAGCTTCGGCAAACTTCTGGAAGAAACGTATGTTCGAACCATATTTTACACATAAAAGTTGTTGCCAAACTATCTTTGTCCAACCAACCACGTAACTCCACAGTGAAACAACCAGTTTACAGTGGGCCTACATGTATCAGGCAACAACAACAAAGAAATCCATCATAATTTTAGACGCTGACATAATGCCGTCAAAGCCTAGTGCCTGGAAAGGGAGGAGTCCATTAATATTTTAGTGAGGTTCATAGGGAAAGACAATTGGCTGATGTTAGGAAGGGCAAAATAAATCTGCCGATTGGAGTTGGACACGGGGAAAAAACGATAGAGCCAGGTGTGTGTGTGTGTGTGTTTGTATTTGTGTGCGTGTGTATGTGTATGTGCGTTAATCCCTTTGAAGTACTCCTCACCGTCATCTTCTATAAAGAGAGGTGGAGAGAGAACATGGTTTTAAAAAGGGAAAATAAAATAGAAAACATACAAAGGGTCTGGATGCTTGTGTGTGTGTGTGTGTGTGTGTGTGTGTGTGTGTGTGTGTGTGTGTGTGTGTGTGTGTGTGTGTGTGTGTGTGTGTGTGTGTGTGTGTGTGTATGCTGGTGCATCATTACAGAGACACGCAGAGGGGTTTCCACTCTAATAATACACTGACTCTCTGTAGTGCTGTTCATTGCATCAGCAGCCATCGCCATCGGACTGGCAGCAACAGAGCAATACATAAATGTGTTTCAGCAGGTGTATTGAGGAGTGTGTGTGTGGGGGGGGGGGGGGGGGGGGGGTTCACTGGGCCAGAATAACATCCCCACACACAGCTGCCTTTCATTAAGGTTCACATGCTGCTATCATAACAAATCGCCTCCCTCGAAGAGTGAGAGGAAGGGAGGGTGGGGGACGGTGGGCGGGGATGTGACAAGGGGAGTTTTTGTGTGTGTGGGGGGAGGAAGTGTGTGTGTGTGTGTGTGTGTGTGTGTGTGTGTGTGTGTGTGTGTGTGTGTGTGTGTGTGCGTATTAAATAAATGGGGGGGCTTCACTAAATCACAAACATTCACCTTTCCCCTCTCCAATCTCTCCCGGTGATATGTTGTGATTGACAAAGTCACCGACAGACAGAGGAGCTGTCCCCCCTTTCCCTTTCCTCGTCCCACCACTCCACCACTTCACAAGTGCACTCAACTCAGTGAGCTGGGAGCTGCTCGGGAGCTTGGTTGGGGCTGGTGTGCACTGTGCACTGCTTGCCCGTGGCGGAAGGGAGCCTCTCCTCTCCCCCTCTCCTCCTCCCTCCCTCCCCTCCTCCTCCTCCTCACCTCCGACCCTCCCCCGTTTCAGCATGGCTGGGCTGCAATGAGCCCTGCTCCAATGAAACACGCTATTCCAGGCAGAGTGTGGTGCTCGGTGCTGCCGCTCCTCTCCTCTGCTGCACTGCTCACGCACCACACTTAACAAGCTGCTGGTGAATCAGCCTTGTGCATGCCCTTGGTGGCTATTCCCTTACTCCCTTCTCTTCTATACATCTGTCGCTCTACCTTGGCCTCGCTTCAGTTTTTCATGGTTGCTATACCATTCCCACAGTTTGTCTAAGGAGAGGAGGCATTCTCTACTACAGGCCTCTACGTCTCTCTCTTGCCCTATCGTTTGGAAAGCCTCTGAGGTGAAGTACTGGGTCTTTTGTTCAAACGGCATTGATCTGATAGCATTAATGAAGCTCACGCACATTTGACAGAATTAACACTTCAATATGTCACTGAAAAATGAATTAGAGGCTCTATTTACACAGAATGAACCATCTGGTGCACACAGGGAAGTAACGCCGACTCCTGAATAAGAACACACACTGTTGATGTGATCAGAATGACAAGTGGCAACCGTCTTTCAACCGGTCACACCTGGGCATGGATTTAGAGTGAGGATCACGCCGGCCAAACGGAACTTTATTAACATCATTATAGTAACAAATGATGCCTTCTCTCCTTCCAAAGTACCCCGCACAACCGCCACCAAAGGCCCTGTCATGAGGGTTTAAAAAAAAAAATCACTGGCTACGTATGAGTAACAAATGAAACCTCAGATCTCCAAAGTGAACCCATCAATCATCTGAGAGTTAATGTGAACTAATAAAATCAGATTTTTTGGACATGGGAGATCGACGTGCCCTAGTGCACCAAACTACGTCAGAAATTGATTACGACTGCACTTCAAATGAATTTGACCCGTCCACCCCACCCCACCTCACCCAGCTCCACCCCACCTTACCCCACTCCACCTCACCTCGCTCCACCCCGCTCCACCCCACCTCACAGCTCTCCACCCCACCTCACCACCTTCCACCTCACCACCTTCCACCTCACCACCTTCCACCTCACCCCACTCCAGCCCGCTCCACCCCACCTCACCCCGCTCCACCTCACCCCACTCCACTCCAGCCCGCTCCATCCCACCTCACCCCGCTCCACCTCACCCCACTCCAGCCCGCTCCATCCCTCACCCCGCTCCACCTCACCTCACCCCACTCCACTCCACTCCAGCCCATACCACCCCACCTCACAGCTCTCCACCCCACCTCACCACCCTCCACCCACCCGGGAACCATTTGTTTCGCAGCAATAGAAACATTCGTCTGAATTAGGCCTACCAGGGGCGGTTTCATAAAGATAATACCTTCTGCAAAGA
Organism: Salvelinus fontinalis; assembly: GCF_029448725.1. Lineage (NCBI taxonomy): Eukaryota > Metazoa > Chordata > Actinopteri > Salmoniformes > Salmonidae > Salvelinus > Salvelinus fontinalis. The sequence continues at coordinate 8,664,633 of NC_074706.1, forward strand.
AGGTGTGTCAAATACATCATGTTCCGAGCCTCAAATCTAGACATAAATAATACACATTTATTTTCGTTTTTCACAAACTAACTTTTGCTTATTACTTTCAAAATATTGGTCTTAAAGGTTATTGTTTAGGGCGGAATTTAAATACAGCAATTTCCTCGCTAAAAGGCAATTAAATATCTTTCATTAGGGTTCTTGATTACCTAGCCTAATCATACAGTTCCCCTTTGCAACAATTTCAGTTATATAATTGAAGGGTCACAGGATCAAATGACATCCAGCAGGCATCTAGAGGATGCATAGCAGTACTGTATGTGGATGCCAGTGCCATACGTAATGTAGGCTGGGTGTAGACTACACTAAACCAAACAGATGCGCTTACACTGTACGACAACCCAGTTGTCTGCCCAACAACAGCCCTGTGCCTGCTCAGAAGACCGTTTGGCTCCCTGTGCCTGCTCAGATGACCGGCTGGCTACAAACCAAAGTATGGCCACACAGAAAGTAGGTTAGGTTATCAAAAAGAATATAAAACTTCCTCGCACAATTATTTGAAAAAATAAAGCAAAAAATACCACAAAAGATGTACAATACCTGAGTGAAAATGAGAGACAGCTTGAACAGAACAGAGCACGTATCTGGCCTCTTTCTCTCTCTCCGAGAAACACACAAGACTGAAGTGTAGTAGTTGAACTGTGTATCAGATCTCTCTATGCAGTGCCAGATTATAGCCTGGTTAAACTCCATACGGCCCAGTCCCTGTTTTAACAAAAGCCTATTTAGGAGGTTCCAGGAATCTTTCGTCGGCCTCTCTCTTCAGTCTCATTTTTCAGCCGCAATTACAGGACATGAAGATACCTCGGCTCTCTTAACCCACACTGGCTGTCTGCATCATGTCCAGGCTGTTTAGAGGGCACTGGTCTGAACCTACTGGAGTCAACCACTATCAATGGTTTATAAAATGTAAAAAAGAGAGATAAGAGTGTAATCTCATTTTACAATCTAAAAAAAAAGGAAGAAGAATTAAAACAAATGTTGTATGGAAAATACTAGTGTGCGTGTGTCCCTATTTCTACTGACTAAAGGCTGATTGTGAGAACAAGATGCAACATAACCTTACGCACCTTGTCAATGAAATAATCTACAACTGGAAAGTGACCGTGTTGACCTTTAAGAAAAACTGAAAACAGTCCCTCTATGTACTGAAATAACTACAAAATGTTTGATAGCATTACACTTTTAAACGGGTGTTTCTGACGTTCAATAAAGTATATATTGACTGTCTAATAAATCATTGTTACAGGTCTGCTGTTTCTTTATTAACCAATATTCCCCTGAAACAATGTTTCTCCCCATATCTTATAATAGCCTAACCTGGGGGTTACATTCAAATTGATGTGAATTACGGAACATTTTAATTCTGCTGTAGGCTAAAGGGACCTCCGGGCTCATTGCCTCCGGGGAAAAGAAGGGCAAAGGGCAAAGAAGTGAGCCAAATCACACACTACACACTCTGCACCATATCCATCTAAGGGACAACGATATGATTCATAGTCCTTTTTAAAAATTTATTTGACCTGGATGCTTTTCAAATATTTTGCTATACCGGTAGCGTATTCTATTATATCGCATTGTTGGCATCCCGGTTGGATAAAGACTAGGGTCTATATTCAATCCGTAACGCCGAAGAGCCGCTTTATAGCGCAATTGACAATTAAAGGCAAAGGTAAACGCTGCATGTGTTAGCTCAACGTAAATTACTTTTATATTTATATCCGTAATCTGTAACGCTTCAGCGATACATATTGAATAGAGCCCTAAGACTACTTATACGGAGATAAATCTGTCAGGCTACAGCTTTAAGGAGCCAGTGAGGGGACGAAGCCAGTCCCTTATAATAAACCAACACACGTTTTGGATAACCAACACCGTATGGCCAGAAATGATGACAAACTGAAAGCTTTACAGTGTACTGTTATGTGTTTTGAAAGGTCCCATATAAACCGTAATGATACAGTGTATTAATAATACAATGGAGCAACATATCATGTATTTGTCGCCTTTGTAGAGAAGGAAGACCACGATGTATTATTTTTTCCATTTTATACATTTGTCTGATTATCGACCTGTGCGCTTGTCGCCAAAGAGCATCTGATACAAACTAACACTGGCAGAAAAGTTAAAGGACTAAATACATCTACATGAACAACAACAATGGCACTCATAAATGGCAGCAATGTCTCCCAAATTTGCGAAATAGCAACAATGTGAGAGAGCTAAATATAAATATATATTTTTAATAACTGACATATAGCTGTGTGGATGGATTAAATATAACGTAAAATTACTGTAGGCCTTCAGCTGTACGCAATCAAAAAGCAACTTCAATATATTTTTGGTGCTTATTTTAAGCACGTGTGCAGATGCCAGGTGAACTATTTTAATGTGTCCAACAATGCGTAATCGAATAAAATGCACATATGCCAGTTTATCCTGATCTTAAGTAGTTCAGAAGTTTCACAATACACAACAGACATATACGCTACGAACGGTACCTCAAAATATTAAATGGGATTTTTCTATGGCAGCTTTCATGTCAAGCGCTTATAAAAACACGAACGGCGCGTAATTTATCAACTCCTCTCACAGGAAGCAAACACTAGCCAAACCAATATCCGGCTAACAAATGTGTTTATCATTTGGACAATATTACAATAAATGACAGTACAGTTTAGGGCCCTACCTGATGTGAAGTTGTCCGATTAGAATCCCATTGTTGTTCAGTATCGGTGTGTCAAAACTTCACCAAACGATGCTCCAACTTCTAGGGAATGCGTCGCTGTTTTCTGAATGGAATAGTCGGTGGTAAAACAAAGGTTCTGGCAAACACAACTCTCACTCCAGCTATTTCAAAACGATAGGATAGTCCCGTAGCTCAATGGAAATATAAAACATACCAATGTCGCCGACGTGGTGTTGACAGGTATTCACTGCCCTGGAAAAACAGTGAAGACTGTCTGATCACTCAACAGTAGAGGACAGCGCAGTGAAAGAAGAAGAGGATTCGAGCATGAAGCGGTCCAGCAGTGAGAACCACACATGTGTAACTATTGAGGACCCTACCAACCACAGACGACACAAAACAGGGGGAGATCGAGTTACGATTGTAGTAGCCTATTTGCGCCGAGAGAACCACTGCCTCCGTAAACGTCAGTCTCTTTGGCGTGACAAACGACCGAAAGAAAGGCACTTTCTCACACTCTTCCGACCGCTAACGGCACAAGCAAGGTGGCAATTTTGTATTTTCAAAAGAACGGAGAGGTCTCCGGGTCTACATAGATATTGTTGTCCTGCGCGCGATGGAGCGTCTCCCCCTTCTCGCAGTCAGTCGATGTAAAGACCCAGTGTTCCCCCTGCTGCGTCCAATCAGTATGTATATCTAGCACTATATGGGTAATAATTTAAGGGTCACCCATGAGTTGTGTCGCGGTGTGATAAATGACTCCGCGACGGATATCGAAGCAGTTGAAGATGTCTGTGTTGGTACTGATTAGGCTACACACTCAGATAATGGATTTAGGGCTTCGATTTGGAGAGGATGGTGTATAGGTACAGGCGCTGGGTTATTTGTTTAGTACAGCGCAGCTTGCAGCCTACATCAGTTGTTATGACATGTTAATACATACATCGTTATGTTGTTTTATTTTACGGTCACCTATTTGTATAAGTAGGTTGCCATAATTAGGCCTGCTTAAAATTATTTGGAATTCCGTCAAACAAGCAGTACTGTACCATTTGGTGCCAGGTACAGTAATAACAAATTGTGTACTTTTCCCAGCATAATTACAAGATGAAACTGAGGACAAACGGAGCATTATATTTGAACATATATTGCAGCCAGCCACCCCACTAGAAAGTAAAAATAATGACTAGAATCTGACTTTTTTTTTCTATTCCTGCCAACATGCAGATGCAGCCCATGGTTGCACATGTCCTTTTGCTTTGACTTTGATGTCAATGTTAATAGTCAAATGTCAGGAGGTCATGTCTGGCATGTCTTTCAGTTGACTGAAACTGAAAATATGCACATATTTTGCAGCCTTTGACATACACTGAGTGCACAAAACATCAGGAACACCTGCTCTTTCCATGACAGAGATTCATCAGGTGAATCCAGGTGAAATCTATGATCCCTTATTGATGTCACTTGCTAAATCCACTTCAATCAGTGGAGATAACGGGAGGAGAGGTTAAAGAAGGATGTTTAAGCCTCGAGACGTGGATTGTGTATATTCTGCCATTCAGAGGGTGAATGGGCAACACAAAGGATTTAAGGGCCTTTGAACAGAGTCTGGTAGTAGCTGCCAGGTGCACCGGTTTGTGTCAAGAACTGCAACACTGCTGGGGTTTTTCACGCTCAACAGTTTCCCGTGTGTATAAAGAATGGTCCACCACCCAAAGGACATCCAGCCAACTTGACACAACTGTGGGAAGCATTGGAGTCAACACGGGCCAGCATCCCCGTGGAACGCTTTCGACACCTTGTAGAATCAATGCCCCAATGGAGTGAGGCTGTTCTGACGGCAACAGGGGGTGCAACTCAATATTAGGAAGGTGTTTCTAAAGTTTTGTACACTCAGTGTATAAGCCTGCAAATATTTAATGGAGACCAATATGTCTTGCAACTAACCAAACCAAACACACATCTTAAGATGAGCAAATATGTCATGGTCTAATCAGCATTGTCCTTTTACCCACTCTCCACAATATAATGACCTGGGAAAGATGAGCAAAATATCAGACAGACCGTCCACCTGTTACACCAGTAATATAACTTCTGCCTCGACTATCTTTTTAACTGTAAAAATCAGTCAGACAAGCTCAGGGGCAGACTCGTCATTTTAATAAGGGTCGAGTTAGAGTCGACACAGTTATGTTGCAACTGCTGTTCGAATTTGCCACTGAGCCCCACCTCTTAGTCCATATACCCGTGTCTGTCTGTTCCTGATTTGAAAAGCATTTGACTGAATCTCATGAAACTAAAAACCCTGTTGAGACAGACCTACACCCAGACACACCACCTGTTACAAGCCAAGCAAAAGGGATGAACTTTTAACAAGCTTTGCCCTCGTTGCCCTCCTCTGATACCTCACCTCAGACTGAGTGCCTGGCCGGTTGCCGGGCGGTTAACAAGTGGAGTAGATAGACGTGCACAGCCCAATATCCCTACTCCCTCCCTGGTTGGGGTTGGGTGGAGTGAAGTGGACGCCGGTGGGAGGGTGGTACTGCCTTGCACCAAAACCAAACGAAGCATGCCAGGTGTTTCTGGTTGCCATGGCGGCGTGGTGGAGAGCTAGTGCATGTGAGCGTGGTGCAGTGGTCATGACATGATTTGATTGCAACATCTCAGCCTCACTCACGTCTCCTTATACGAAACATGGTCTTGCCTTGAAAGGAGCCATTTCAGGTTTAAAGGTTTAAACACTGGTTGGATTCAAAGTAATGGCCCGGACTGAAAAGAGTCCCACCCTGCAGTGTCGAGGTGATAGGTTAAAAGACAGGACATTATTTAAATGAAAAAAAATCTATAAATTTGTTTAAAAAAATTACAACTGGACATTATTCTGTCAAAAAATAACTATTTAGGGAAGCAAGGAATACAAGATGAAGCAGTGTAAGGATTGTACAATACAATATAGTCGTTAGCCCATACTCAAGTCATTATTTTTGCTATGAAATATAAAAGTGTTTTCTTTTTGTCTTTCTCTATGTATTATTAATTTAGCTGACACTAATCTGAGGGACAAACCATAAAAAAGGACATGTCTTTGGAAAGCAGGGCATACTGGACATAGCGCTGCTACGGCTGTGTTGCCAACCATGGGGAGGACTGCGCCATAACAGTTAGCATTTTCACAGCAGGTCCACTCAATCTGAAACGTTTGAAGCTAGTGCAATGTTTTACACATTGATTGGGGATTTAATTGCAAATATCAATGCCCACTCTACCTTTGAAGTCTGTTTTTGTCTGTTTAATGACATACTGAATGAACAATGGAAGGAAACACTACAGCACGGTAATACAAATGCTAACTGCTATTGTGGAATCATTTCACAGCAAAACTAAAAACACCAGTAAAACTAGTGGAACTAACGCGGATAGAAAATAAATACTGCAGCACGTATCCCAACCTCCACATTAAGGAATTCATATGTAACGTTAAATAATTTCAGAATTTTTATGTCAACTTTGTTTATTTTTTTCTAGGTCAGCGCCAGTATTTCAATTATTGCTCAATTGCTCTGAGAAACCAAACAAATCATATTTAGTCTTTTCAGAGAGCACTCTATTCTCGACAAGTTACCACTTTTAAAAGCCATTATCCGTAACATTGTTCTCTCGCTGGTCTAAAACCTCCCAATTATGGATATCAATCAATTCGTACACTCCGATATCAATCATTCCGTACACTCTATTCAGAATAAAAGAACACGTCCATCCACTGATTTTAACAGCCTAATCAAAAAAAGTGCTGTGCAATGCCGGTAAATAGACATAGATGGGCTCTGGCTGAAAGGGGAGATAGATTGATAAATAAATAAGTGAGAAAGTAGATAAAAGAACCCCTGGTGTTTGAGATGCGGTCCAATCACACAGAAATCATTCATACCAACTGAGATAGAAGACACATCACCATCATCAAAGCACTTCATCTCTCTATCCCCCTCCCTCACCTTGTTGCTCCCTGACCTTGTCCCTCCCTCACCTTGTTCCTCCCTCACTACCACGCAGACGCACGCACGCACACACACACACACACACACACCCACCTGGGGGGACATTTCTGATTTTCCAACCAAAAGAATGCAGATTTATTCCCTGTTCTCCATCAACAGAAAATAAGAGAAGTCAAACTGACGAACAGACGGGCGGACGGACAGAGAGACACACAGTGACATGTGGAAGTGACACGTGTGCCAACACTGATCCCAGAAGCTGTGCCTTTGGGGCTGCCCAGATCCAGGGATGGAGCAGAGCTGCCTACAGCTTGGCACAAGACCTCTGGGGCCCCAGACAGGGGCAGAGACACAGCGAGAGGCACCATGCATGGCTACACGCCTGCCTGTCCTCCTGCACAGAATAGAGTTAATGACCATAGGTCACATGCAAGGGCAAGGCCCTGTATTTGCAGGAAGGTAGATCAGATGCACTCAAATAAGTAGCCTAAGTATACACATACTGTTACGAACACATGACCAGACACATGTATAGTGTAGTAGGTAATGGTATACACAGCTAAATGCACAGGACACACACAGAATGACGATGCGTTTGTAGCTGTGAGGCAGTGAGTCTGCTCTGTAACCCCTCCTCCCGGAGCATCTTTCACATGACTGGTGAAGTGTTAGGACGAGTCAATGTCAACAGCCTGCCTGGTCTCTCTCTCCCTCTCTCTCTCTCTCTCTCTCTCTCTCTCTCTCTCTCTCTCACTCTCTCACTCTCTCACTCTCTCACTCTCTCACTCTCTCACTCTCTCAATCTCTCAATCTCTCACTCCCTATTTCTGTCCGTCTATCTCCGTCAACTCTCTCTCTTTCCCTCACCCTCAACCCTCCCTATCTATCTATCTCTCTCTCGCTGCAACCTGATCTCATAGTTTCACTTCAGGATTTGACGTAATTGGATGAACGTCGATTTTTGAGCCATTAATTCCATCTGGTAAAAGGGTTTATACAGAAACAACTGAAAGGGTTAAGTTTAGGTTTTAATTCAGAGTGGTTAAGTTTAGGGCTATGGTTTGGGAAAAGCATAAAACTAAAACATTTTTAAAAAATGCGCTCTTTCCTTTTTTGTAGTGTCATCAAGTACTCTCCGTGCTTACAAGAGCATTGTGGACTGCTGTGGTGCAGCTGTCTAAATTTGAGCCCAGTGGTGTCGCATCGTTGTTTTGGTGAGCATATGGACGTCCTCAGGACCTTTTCAAACGTCCCAAATCAACGTGCGTTTCTAGTGACCAGGCTGCTCTCTCACCCGCTCTCTCCACCGCACCTCTCTCTCTCTCCACCACTCTGTCCATCCCTCTGGGCTTCAGGGTCCCCTCATCTCCAGCCAACTCCCAACTAGGGCACACACACATGCACACGCACAACACACACGCATGCACACACACACACACACACACACACACACACACACACAGTGCAAACCAGATGAGCATTTCACACGGCCCATGCACACACTAATGCAGCCCAGATGGAGTGCTGCTCATACAGGATATACACTTTAACATGTACAGTACAGGATATACACTTTAACACATACAGTACAAGATATACACTTTAACATGTACAGTTCAGGGTATACACTAGATTCCATATATTAGTACAGGACATACACTCGATTCTAGATATTAGTACAGGATATACACTCGATTCTATATATTAGTACAGAATATACAATATATTCTATATATTAGTACAGGATATACACTAGATTCTATATATTAGTACAGGACATACACTAGATTCTAGATATTAGTACAAGATATACACTAGATTCTATATATTGGTACAGGATATACACTAGATTCTATATATTAGTACAGGATATACACTAGATTCTATATATTAGTACAGGATATACACTCGATTCTATATATTAGTACAGGATATACAATAGATTATATATATTAGTACAGCATATATACTAGATTCTATATATTAGTACAGGATATACACTAGACTCTATATATTAGTACAGGATATACACCAGATTCTATATATTAGTACAGGATATACACTAGATTCTATATATTAGTACAGGATATACACTAGATTCTATATATTAGTACAGGATATACACTAGATTCTATATATTAGTACAGGATATACAATGGATTCTATATATTAGTACAGGATATATACTAGATTCTATACATTAGTACAGAATATACACTAGATTCTATATATTAGTACAGGTGCAGCACGTACAGTAGCATTACATGTTTGGACACACACATGACTTGACTAAAGATGGAGAAGAACAGTTCACCACATACAGGATGTGTTCATGTAGGACACAGCAGTATGTTGCCTTCCAGATAACACTGGAAACACATTTAGAGGTGTACTTTTCTGTACAAGTGTACTCAGAAATTACACCTGACGGTCAACATATTATCCAATTTCACCATTGATATGATCCATACTACCTCTATGCTCTTTACTACACCTCCACACAAATAAGAAAAAACAAGGAAATGGAAAATGTACACCGTCCATCAGCACCATAACCAATACTCTTGTATGTGCAACGGCCTTAACATAAGCAATGATACTAGATGCACTGTACTGTTGGTTGACTGTAGGACATTATAAACATTGATACTAGGTGTGCTGTGGCATGTCTCGAGAGATGTTATCTACGGTGATGAATTCCTTCACTTTATTTCCCTCTAGCTCCATCACTTCAACAATAGGCCACCATATATTTCAGGCCTGACCTCATCTCTCCAGACATGTCCTGCTTGGTGCAAGAGTCTCTAGCTGTGTGCCATTTATAGGAAGGGAGAGAGGGAGGTGAGGGAACAAGGCCCAATGATTAATACTGTACCTCTCCCCCTCTCTCTCCCATTCTCTTCTTTTCTCTCTGGTATACTGTCTAGGTTACTGTGGTCCTCCCTCTTGTCTTTAGACCATTATTGATGGGAGATGAGACACGTCACCTCCTCTGTCCTACTCTGTGACCTCAGTAGGACAGAGGGAGACAGAGCTTCTATTTTCGTTCCCATTCAAAGGCTTTTCCTTTTTTCCACTACTCTGTCTTAGTTAAGTGTTCCGGTGTTGATTTCTTTCACCCAGGATACTAGGATCTCCTCCTTGACTTCACCCAGGGCAGCCTCCATAGAAAGAGACTGATGGAAGGATATGGGTTAAATAAGTGGATTCTAGCTTTACATGTTCTGTATAATGTATAGGGGATATATTAGACTTTTGAGATTGACTTTGAGATTGTAATGTTTCGCACGCACACACACGCAGAATAATAAACTCATTCACTGCTTTTAATCTGACCTGTTGACCCCATCTGGAAGAAAAAGGGGGTGAAGGGATAGAGGGGTGGAGAAACCAGCAGGCATGACAATTATATGTCTGATCAATATTTTGCGTCACCGTTCTCATCCTTGGAAAACATCCATTTTGAATCAGTCTACGCTGTACTGCCGTATAATTGAGAGTAATGAGAGTATAATGTGAGTTCTCAGTAGGCCTCTGTGTAAAGTATGTGCTTGGGAAAATGATACACCAGGAGAGGCTATGTTGATTGTGTTAAATGGTCTGGGCTTCCATCCATCCTCTTCAAAGTGGTGATGACAGAGATCAGAGTCTGTATCTATCCTGGAAACATCCTGGAAACATTTTGTGCCCGATGTGCTTCTCTACATAACGACAGTAACTAAGGACAGGAGTGTTTAGAACAGCATGGACGGACAGCTGCTTAAAGGGGAAGTCTGTGATTTAAAAAAAATTGCTGACACTTATTTAGATAGAACTGCTGATGGACTCGGGCTCAATGTAACCACTCTCATATCCATAAAACAAGCACATTCTGGGTTATGGTTGTTGAACTAAGTTGTATTCTCCAAGAATAAACAGCTATATACCCTTCATTTACATATCCACAAATGGATATACCAATCCCAGACTACAGCTTGAAACCAAAGTGATATAACTAAGCGGTGTTCAGAACTGCATGGCCAGTGAGCCGCTGAAACCAAAGTGTTAGTTATGATGCTAAACATCTTCACACATGATGGGAAACATGATGAACCCCTGAGCAGAAAGACTGTAAATAAACACTGGTCTGTAAAGAAAGAATCAAGCCAAAAACAAGTTGTGTGTGGTAAGAGAATCTTATCAATTTATAGCCTGGTCCCAGATCAGTTTGTGCTATTATTCCACTCCTTGCCACTCTTGTTTGGCATACGACAAGGTGTGGAATGATCGCACAAATAGGTCTGGTACCTGGACTACTCAATTCCCTCAAGAAACCAAAATCAAGCGTTTTTTTCAATCGTCTCGCAACTCTAAACTCCCAACTCTCAACTCTCAACTCCCAGCTCTCAGCTCTCAACTCTCAGCTCCCAGCTCTCAACTCCCAGCTCTCAACTCCCAGCTCTCAACTCCCAGCTCTCAACTCCCAGCTCTCAACTCCCAGCTCTCAACTCCCAGCTCTCAACTCCCAGCTCTCAACTCCCAGCTCTCAACTCCCAGCTCTCAACTCCCAGCTCTCAACTCCCAGCTCTCAACTCCCAGCTCTCAACTCCCAGCTCTCAACTCCCAGCTCTCAACTCCCAGCTCTCAACTCCCAGCTCTCAACTCCCAGCTCTCAACTCCCAGCTCTCAACTCCCAGCTCTCAACTCCCAGCTCTCAACTCCCAGCTCTCAACTCCCAACTCTCAACTCCCAACTCTCAACTCCCAACTCTCAACTCCCAACTCTCAACTCCCAACTCTCAACTCCCAACTCTCAACTCCCAACTGCCAGCGAACATTTTAGTCATCAGTAATACAGTAACAGGTAGTAAATCAAACGATTATAACCACATTTTAACGGAATGGGAACATTTCTCCTTCTTTCCTCTAGGAATAATGATGTTATTGGGTACTAATAACACATGTCAGTGATACTTAGGAGCCAACAGGCCTCCTCCAGGACCACCTAGTGGGGCCCCGACTGCCTGGGTGTGGGTGTGGGTGTGTGTGTGTGTGCATGTCTACCTACCAAGCAAGGAAACACCACATTTCATTCCTTTAAAAGGAAATGTATAACATTTCTGTTTTATTTCCCCCTTACTGAGGGTCACTTTCTCAAATAAATGTGTCAAATAAGAACAGTGAGTGGTAGAAAAGCAGAGTGTTATTGTACACTTTGGGCATATTATGTTTGAAATTCCAGAGCACAAACACCAGAATGTTGTAGTATAGTAACAGACTACAGAAGAACAGAATTCCATTAAAGACTATTGGCTCGAGTCCGACGTATCAAAAACGAGTAATAATTCAAATCGTATGGTTCTTGGCTGCATGAAAACAGATAGCTGGAGTCACTTTAGAACACCGCTTAACAGCAGTTTAATCAATTGCAGGTATGCGCTCGAGGTGATGTCATTCATCTGTGGTTCGGGGAGGGAAACACTACGCCTGTTTTCTCTTGCTAATGCGCCAGGTTGAGTCTTAAACCATGTCCCTATGGTGGGGCTACACACACACACACACACACACACACACACACACACACACACACACACACACACACACACACACAGTGCTTAGAGTGAGGCTAAACACACATAACCATACACAGATCAGATCCATTTACTGACTAAAGGCCCTGACTGTGTTTTGTGGCTGGCTAGCCAGAGGGTTTTTACCTGTTATTTTCTTAGACTCTAGACTCTGTAAAGCATACAGCTCTGCTCCCACAGACCTTTGACCCCTCTAGCTCAGTCTAGGCGCATGTCAGTGAGACCAACAGAGGGCGTCTTTCAATATCATTTTTTTTTCTCTTTCTGGCCGACCTCCCAATTACATGACATTCCTGGTCATGATTCACATGTGCTGTCACAGGCCAGCTATTTCACAGAGTCACACTGGCCTTGCTTGTCACGTTACTGTGAGACGTCAGAGAGTTGAACGCTTTAGGAGCCAAGTTACCCTTTAGAACAGTGGTCGCCAACCCGGTCGATCGCTCCTTTTTTTAAATCGTGTTGAGCTGTTGCCGGTAGGTGCACCTACTGCGCTGCTCAATCGGATAGCTCAAATCACCGTGGCTACAGAGGTTCCATGACCCTGGCCACAGCCAAGTGTAATAGGCTCCTAGTCTGCGTAAGATTGAATGACTTTTAAAACCATGACCACAGAGAGACTGTCAACGAATACAGCAAAGAGCTGCTGTTTTTATGAGTGAGTTTATATTCAGCACTGGCACTGTTTTTATTCAACACTATTACAAAACGTGCTTCTCCGTACTTCCGCTCGGGCTGCAGCTGCAATGAATGTGTAGCCAAGTATCGATAGCCCTGCATTTTATTATTATTAGCAGCTCGTGTCGATTTTAGTATTGAGGAATATTTAACTTTCTCTGGTCATATGAACAACATGAATTTGTGCATGAGGCAGATGCGGTGCAACTCCAGTTTCGCCATCAGGTGGAAGACGGTGTCCCCTCTCTCTGGTCATCAGTCTCACCGGAGGAAAGGAAGGAGAGAGCAGGGACCGTGAGAGGCGGTTGGGAAAAATCGTTGAACAGTCATTCAACTCGGAATTCCAAGTCGGAAACTCGGGCATCTTTCTAGAGCTCCCGACTTTTCGACCTGAAGATCCCTGACGTCGTGATTTGACCTCGTTGACCACCAGATGCAGGTACCATCAGTTCAGTAAAATAAAAAAGCAAATGATTTCAATTCATGCTCAGTGCCTCACAAGTTCTAAACCAACAGGCCTACTGCCCAAACCTCATTCCTAAAAAACTGTTTGTGTGAGGTGAATGTAAAACAATCTGAGCAGTAGATCTCAGCTTGCTTTTTGACTGCGAAAGTGATCTTGACTCAGAAAAGGTTGGTGACCACTGCTTAAGAAGAAGCCAAGACACAATTGTATTACCCCTTTAAAAGGTTTTCATGTCAAGGTTTTGATGAGACTGAAGTAAACACACATGGAACCCTATTCCCTATATATGAAATGTATATCAAACCATTTTGAAATGTTGACCCTGATGTCAGACATTGGCTCCTTTATTTATAGAAAGACCAATACAGTGCACTACTTTTCACCAGGGCCCATAGGGCTCTAGTCAAAAGTAGGGCACATTATAGGGAATAGGGTGCTATATAAGCACCCAATTGACTGCAGTACATCTACAGTATTTCGAGGCGTCCATTGGGACCTGACTAGTTCATCGGCAGAGCTTGATATGGGTAACTCTATCCCGGTCTATACATTGGTTTCTGAAAATTTTGACGCTTGTTGCGGTCACTGCTGGTGCTGTTTATTTGATTCGTGATAAATACATTTCAGAAAATGCTTTGGAAAGATAGGAGAGAGTGAAAGTGCAAGTGCAGCGCTTTTCCTGTTTTAAAATCACATGCCTATCTTTGTGAAACGCTGCAAGTTCACCACACCCTCCTCTCCCTGACATCATCAAACTCGGAGTACTAAATGCATATTTCATGAGATATAAAAAAAATCCCAGACAGTTTGGTACGGGGGCGACGGCAACTGTTCTGTTTTTCCAAAACATATCAAATGTATGGATGGAGGGACTCTGAAACTAAGCCTGCTTACAAAGCGTTTTTACGGAACGGAACAAGTGATGAGAAACTCTGAAAGGGACCATTTGCAGTCCCCTGCATGAGTTAGCCTGCCTTCTCCCATAGTAATGTCTACATTAAAACAACACTGGCAGCATAACTGTATTACTCTACCTCGCTCCCACACACACACACACACACACACACACACACACACACACACACACACACACACACACACACACACACACACACACACACACACACACACACACACACACACACACCTCTGAGTGTCTCAATAACATCACTGAGACTTGCTAGTCACGGCCAGCCTAGTATTACATTCCATATAGAGTTCATATATTTCAACACCTTGAGGAAATAAACGACTTTAGCATGTATAATGACATGTGTATGCAACATTAGCATCCATAGGGTAATCGTCCGAGGCGCCTTGAGTAATGAAGTAATCTCTTGGTCTGATTGGCCTTAACATGTGGAACCAATACACACTGTTAGCCTTCTGGGTCTTAGTTAGCATTAGCATCACCTAATAGAAAGGGAGGGTGTGATTAGCATGTAGCACTAGATGTTATCAGAATAGAGGGGCCTCAGGTGTGATAATGGTTGATATTTCCCTCAGACTGCTTTGGGGAACGGGGGGCCCTAGTTTTTCTGTTTTCTTGATGAGGGGGAGATATTTTGACGTGACACACGGAGACGGGAACTAAAGAGCTGAGTCAGCTGTATTGTGACCGCGGGTCCTGGGAGTCCCGCTCTAAAAGGTCACCTTTCAAACAGATCTCATCCATTTCCATAACTCTGTCAATCCCAATCACAATATTAGGCTGCTTTTGGGACCACTAACTGGGATAAAAAGAAGCATAGAGGAAAATCAAGAAAGATAATTCAATTATGCAGTTTTCATTCAGCCAAGCCTATGAATGGTCCTGTGTGGTTCAGTTGGTAAGAGCCTGGCGCGCTAGCAACACCAGGGCCGTGGGTTTGATTCCCGCTGGGGCCACCAGCACAAAATGGTACGCACTCACTGTTGTAGGTCGCTTTGAATGAAATCATACGCTAAGTGGCATATATTATGATGAATCGCGACCTTTCAGCTGTCAATCTGTAGTTGATAAGTCTGAAAATGATTCAAAAACATAGATACATATTCATGAGTGTGTATCTCTATTCATACTGTTCAGATGGATTCAGACAAAATATTATGCTGGTTATTGGCTGCTTAGGGAAAATGAGTCTACGATGATGAAATGATCCAGTCATGATATGTCTGTGGATTTTCTAAAGAATGGACAACTGGACATTGAAATTGCACATCTTTCAAATTCATGGTTATCAACAGAAAATATATACTACCGTAATATCTGTTGTGGCCTGAGGCGGTACGTGCGATCATCCGTGTTGGACTTTCAAACAGCTGAATTATAATATGACCAAATATTATACGTGAGTAACTTAAAAGAAAGCATAGAAAGCCTATATGCTAGGAAGACATAATTATCATTATTAAAACCATCACACAGTTGTATCACATTACCTGTCACAATAATAGAGAATAGTCTACAGTGTGGCTGCCCACTGTGTCCCCCCATAACAATGGTGTCTCAAGGGGGTGTTTCTGTGGCCAGGTGGCCCGGGACTAAGTCTATGACAATGTCAACGGGCTTTACCACTGGCGCCAGGGAACAGCCCCCAACCCTGTCCTCTCCTCTATTCTCCCAGCTTCACTATAATAGTTTGGCCTTAGCATCCAACAACGCATTTAAAGAGGTAAACAATCAATCATGACCAAAATCCTACTTCTGGGAGGCTGGGAGCCCTGAACAGCGGGGGGGATTCTCTGTGTTTTATGTTCGAAGCAATTAAAGGGAAAGATGTTATTTTTTTAAACAGTCAGCCATCTTAGAACAATAGAGTGTGGATCCCTTCCTAGTCTCCGTCTCCGTTCTGAGCCTGGTATTTTCAGGAAAGGGGTGGCACTGCGGAGGACACAGTTTAACTCCAGGTTAAATGGTCAGGTATGTTCTCTGAAGGCATCTCAATGCTCCCAGTTATTGAACAAGACATTGTCGTTTGAGGACGGATTAACAAAGAGTTCATCGGTGACGAATAATCTATGCTAAGAGCAGTGAAAAATATGTCTTAGCATTTTTATTTTACAACTAATCCTGTCTGCAGTCAGACAGGCGAGGGGCAGAAAAAAAAAGTGAAATACTGTTGTAATCCCTTCAAGTACATGCATTTATCTGAAAAGACAGACAGGGATATACT
Organism: Salvelinus fontinalis; assembly: GCF_029448725.1. Taxonomy (NCBI): domain Eukaryota; kingdom Metazoa; phylum Chordata; class Actinopteri; order Salmoniformes; family Salmonidae; genus Salvelinus; species Salvelinus fontinalis. The sequence goes on from NC_074706.1 coordinate 8,681,236, forward strand.
GTAGCGAACCACAGAATTTCTACAAATACGTACAAGTATTATTGTTTAATTCTTACTATGAATGTATTAATAATATTAGTGGTAGTAGTAGTTGTAACCGTTGTGCGCTTGAGAGGCATACCACATTACCACAAAAACATCCACATTGTGTGCATTTGAGATCCTTTTTCTTCTCTAAACGCATTAGGTGGCGAATGATTACATCTCAGACATGTTATGAGACATCTGTCTAAATCTGTAGTGACGTAATTGTATAATTGCCCATATGGAGCTCTTCCCTGGAACACGCTCTTTAGAGTTGGCAGGAGGGATCAGCAAGGCTCTCGGACCACTCTCTAGCGGAGGGGAGAGGGACACAATATGAGGAGGTTTGAAAAATATTGTCCGCGCTAATCAAAAGACTGACATGCCAATTAAGTCCTTCTCGTCGTTGGAGAATGTCCTCCGCTGACTGCTGACGAAGCACAGCGAAACATGTGAAACACTACAGAGAATATCACAAAAAGGCCTCAAATAAAAGCAAACCAAACTGACATGTTAATGTGTTTTGGAGGGTTTCGATGAATCAGTCGAGGAGCCACATTTTTCCTACATTCTACGGTAAAAAGGCAAGACAAAGAGTTCAATGCATGAAGAGGAAACAAAACTCTTGTAAGACACAACAATAAATACACAACCCAAACCAGGATATTGAACCACGACTTAGTGCACTAAACATCTTAGCGATATCGTACTTGACCTGCTGAACTCTCCCAAAATCTCCCCAGATCTCCTTCTCTCCAGGGATAGGGAGGCGCCCCCGCTGCACATTACCGATGTCGTGCGAGCGTATAGCCTAAAAAGGTATCGGCGTCTCCTCCTGCATGCTGGGTAAAGTGGAACCAGACGTGGTTGGACACCTGCGTGGTGTACGGTGGCAGGTGTCCTACGGTCTCCCTCTAGCTCACAGTCCTGTAGTCATTTATCACCACTGTTATTTATGGAGCAGGACATGCTAGAGGAAATGACTGAACCTGACTCCCTTTCAAAGGCCCATCAAAGGACCTAGCTCTAACCTCCTGGCTCCCATGAAACATGCAATACCGATGCATCTACAGCGGTGTACATCACAAGACCTATAGGCTACACAAGGGGATGTCCGCTCACTGTTAGGCTGCTCCCCAATGTGATCTTTTAATAAAGCTTAGGTGATACAATAACGTTTTGACAGGTCACGAGACCCAACCTCCAGCTGTTTAACATGTCCAATATCCATAGCCTCGTTTAAGGAGTATGAACATCCCATTTAGGTCAATAATAGCCTTGTATGGTACGACATAATAGTATGTATATACTGGATATTATGTTAATATTATGAGTGACTAACTCAAACTGAGGCTAAAAACTGAAGCTTATGAAGTAAGGAAATATTTGAATAGCGTTTTTTTTAAATATTATCTGTTAGCTGACTTTCATGCTTTCTTGTGGTGAGCCAAATAATGTGATGTGACGACATTGTAAATGTAAATGACTCCGCCATTTGATAGTCATCTTCAGCTCCCAAAGCTCCCACCTACGGTGACAGTAAAAAAAAAAACGTGCTTTCCAGATCCCCTCTGTCCCCCAGATGGAGAAAAGGCTTTAGTCAGATAGACTCACAGAGGGCGGTTAACCCTCTTCCTCCCCTGACAAACCATTAGTTCCAATTCACAAGAGAAAGAAACGTGGCTTTTTCAAGAGTTGACCCCTCCTGTAGATAATTATCTTTTATGAGCTTTTTTTCTTCTCTTTTTAAAAGTTTTATTTTCGCTGAAAGTTCCTCTCTCGTGAAGAAAGGGAGGAAGAACCTGGACCGGACACATCTACAATCGCAGAGTTCACGCTCTTTGTACATGTCACTCTCTATGGCAACCAATAGGAAAATGGATTCTTCTTTGGCATTGCTGAAAAGGGGTAGAAGAAGAAAAATGGCCACCGGCTAATCCTTCCTCATGAAAGGGGAGGAAACTCGCTCTTCTCTTACAGAGGGGTGGGGAGGGGGAGAGAGAAAGAAAGAGAGAGAGACAGAAAATAGAGAGAGAGCCGGAGAGATTGAGAGAGACAGAGGGAAAGAGAGCGAGAAAGAAGGAGAGAAATAGAGAGAGAGAGAGAGAGAGAGAGGCAGGCAGACAGACAATGGCATTAGCATCAGAAACATTAGCTATAGTCCAGGGCCCTGTGACTCAGCAGGTGGTCTCCGGCTGAGGTTCCAGACTGCAGCGCTTGCCTTAATCCCCTTTTCCCCGTGTTCTCTCTCTCTCTACTAGCGTTCTGACCCCACGCTGCGATGAAGTTATCAGAGAATACAGCCTCCCTATCGCCCTGGCTGTGACCCGTCGGCATTCTTCTCTCCTTCGCACATCAAAACAACGCTTTCATCAACCGGTATTATCTGCGTGAAAGCCCAATAATATATACTCCAACTCTTGCCATTCAATCGCGTGAAAACATCATTTGAACCGTGCCCCCTCTCTTTCCCCTCAACGGCCACCACCCGACCCGGGCTCTCTTCTCTCTTTCTTTGCAGAGAAAGAAAGTCTTAACCCAAAAATATGTGTCGTTTCCAGAAGAGCCCTGTGAAGTGAAGACTGTTAAAAAAAAACGTCGGTCCGGGTCACAAATTGAGGAAGACGCGCTTCTGTGACCAGTCAGAACAAATTACAGTATATAAATACAGTATATAATCACAGTACATCAATAGTGATGAACTTAGACGCACTACTGGTGACTTTTAATGAATAGCCTATTCAAATCACTTCAGCCCAAAATATTGTGCATTCTAAAATTCCTCTTTCGTGAATGCAGACCCCGCCATTGTATCCGTTGCCCTACTTCGCTGAGATGCTGCTCTATTCATTGTCAAAACATTTTTGAAAGACAGAACAAAGGGGATATATTTTCAAAGTGATATGTGAAACAATGTTATTTCAAACACTTCTAGTACTCCGAAAAACTCTGCTCCCCCCCCCCCCCTCCCCCCCCGCCCCCCCCCCCCCTTGAATGGCGCGATGTGCACTATGCATCCACACCAAAGCGTCGGTGTGCATAGTAATATCGCAAGAAGGCACTGGCTTTGATTCGCCTGCTGCACACACGCTGATTGGCTAGCTGAGTTTGTCATAAGCATTTCATTAGGTCACGGAGTGCTGGGGTTTTCTCAACAGGACGTGACGTAAGCAGAGGGCGAAGCCATCCCGGGAGTCTCAGGGATTACGAGTTGCCATGTGAGTGTAGGTAGAAATATGGATTCTACAACGACACTGGATACTACCGGGGTTTTGAAATGCATGTATACATTTCTTCTCATTTATATTTTTCATAGCATGAATTAGAACGATCTACTTAATAATTATTCAAACATTGCATTGCATTTGATGTAAAGTGTCAAGGAATTACTTTGACAGGATTGAGTGAATCAAATCAAATCAAATAGAAATGTTCTTACCAGGGAGTCGGTATGCCGCGTAGATGGAAGTCATCTGACCAATCCGATCCTCTTCAAAATCAAAAGAACCAATGGGATTGATATATTTTTTTAAAGAGACAAATCCATTGGTCTCTCAGGAAAGCCCAGTATTGCTGCTTCGCTGTGTGTCTGGCGATCAGCTCTTCGTCCTCCAATAAAAAAAGAAGAGAACAAACATGAGTTGGTTTCTTTTTCAACAAATCACCAGGCCAAAGTCGTAGGAGAAATGTTTGTCTACGTGTACACACCAATTACTTACTATCTTATGGAAGTAGGTTATTAAGTACACATTCCCCTTTACCATAATAACCTGGAATAATGAGCGCAGGACAGTATTTAGTGTCAATAATGTGGGAAACAGGTACTTTGTGTTCAGAAAAATGAATGTGCAGACAGAACTGTGCTCCTTCACAGTATCCTTCACAGACATCGTTAGTGTGTATAGTGGTCATGTGAGAGTTACTGGACAGGATAGAACCTCCCTCCCCCTGATGAGGACACACTACAGGGAACAGATACAGCCTCCCACACAATTGTTTTTGATTAAGGATCAGATTTATGGTAGTATGTTGAAATAGTAAGTTACCTTTGGCCCAAAATGGTGTTCTATGAGGCAGACGAGGCCCTGGAATGCTACTTAGGAAGGAAGACACTGGGGAGCCATGGGGGGAGTACAGTATGAATATGTTCCCTATAGTGTGTCCTCATCGGAGGGAAGTCTATCCTCCCCAGTCTCCTCCTCACCAACTACATTCCAGGGCCTCGGCTTTCTCATAGAACGGCCATTTTGTGCCAAAAGGACAAGCTTTGAAAACCCCTTAATATTTCCACATACTGTGCAACATACTGTACATCTGATCATTCATCAAGAAAACATCTCAGACAATTTCAACAAAATATTTCAGCAGCTGCGTTCTATCTGTGATGATTGTGCTGATTCCATTGATTATGATTTGTGAGGATTTCCCGATGGTGTCTAATGTGATGGTTATCTTGCTGACGGTAGTTTCTTCGGTGGTAAGAAAGGCAATGGATTTGGGCAACATTTACCATCCATTATATCTAAAGGGATAAAGAGAGACGGGGGAGAGAGATGAGACAGGGATTTATTTACATCAGTGTGCTTTTTTGGGCTCTTTTTAAGGAAGGCGAATACGAGGACAGTGGGAAAGGGGGAAGGGGGTTGAAGAGTGGTAGAGGGGGGGGGTATGGGGAGGTGAGGTAGGCTCAGTGGAACCGTTGGCACCCCATGGGGATGGGATTTGAGGTTCCATGGAGGTGGCAGGGGCGAAGGGGGCAGGAAGGGGATTTGGGGGCGTTAGGAGAGGGACCCCTGCTAGGCTGAGGAGAACAGGAGAGGCACTGCTCTCTGCCTGATAAGAGAGGAGAACGACGCCTCTATTAGCAATAACCCGCTACACCTACAAGGCAGATCGCCAGAAAAAACAAAATGGCCGCTACTCTGTTTTTTTTTGGAGGGGAGGGGTTGCATGCTGTTTGCAATGTGGGTGTTGATGTTTTATCGTTCAGTCATAAAGCAAAAATATCCCCTCTATATACACTGGTTTTGAGCCGTTGAACCACAGAAGAAAGAAAATTACCTCAGGGACCAATATACACTACGATAATAGATTATTTGATATAGAAACACATACAGTACTGACTTCAAAATTACTGAAAATATTCCAACTTTTTAAAGTCTTATAAATCCTACTTAAATCAACAGTAAAGCAGCCATCTCAAGAACATGTCTAAAACGGTCTATTTGATAACGAACCCCTAGTGTCTATGTCCTTATATATGTGGCGATTATTCCTGGGTTTCTGGAAATAGCCCTCTCTCTTTACACTCAGTGTTTCTCATTTGGGAAATACAACACATTCTGACACACGGGGCGACCGGAGCGTACCGGAGCGCTGGGAACGCAGCTTCTTGATTTTCTGCCTGGAAGAGGTTTGCGGCCGTGAATCCTGCCATAAAAATGTGCATCACTTCATAAAACGGATGGGATTCGCGGCCGGCCCGAGGTGTCGACATGGGAATGGAGGCACTGAGGAGGCCATTTATGGAGAAGTACTAAAATAATGCACAGGGACGGGGAAACACGGAGTCTGGGAGATAAGAGTGGATACATACGAACACACACACACATACACGCACGCGCACACACACACACACACACACACACGCACGCACAGGGGAGTGTTTTAACAGGCAGACAATAAACAGCTCAGGTATTTTCTAGACTAGCCTACTAATAATAGATTATTATTATGACCAATCAAAGTGGTAACTCCAGTACCGATCAGTTATAGAGCGTGGATACAACTTCAGATGGCCCGTTGTGAGTAGTGGTGTCGGTTACATGAAATTAGATGTTGTTTCCGTTCTCTGGGTAATTATTACATGGTCCTTGTGGTATTTTGTTTGCTTAAAAATATCACAACTACAGTCATAAGCGGTTCGCTGATTGTTGCCAAACGGGATTGAGAAAGCCAAGCCCAAAACAAATATTTCCCCCACGCAGAAAATGAAACCACAACCCCTTTAATTATCAGATCAAAGTTACATCAAGCCTAAGTCACTTTCACAAACCAATGATCATTGTTTGTGAGCTGTGTAATATATTTCCTACAGTACAGTCTTAAAGGGACGCCTTCTCTTCTCCCCTGGCTGTGTCTCACTGTGGGGATAGCTAGTATCCCGCCCCTTGTTATGTCATGATCAGCAGTTCTCATTCCAGAGATAGTTGAGAGATTGGGTGTGGAGGTGACACACACGGGTACACACACGGGTACACACACACACACGCGCGCGCACACACACACACACACAGACAGAATAATAAACTCATTCACTGCTTTTAATCTGACCTGCTGTTCCCGTCTAGAAGAAAAAGGGTGTGAAGGGATAGAGGGGTGGGGGAACAAAAGGAGTGTGTGAGTGCAAATGTGTGTGTGTGTGTGTGTGTTTAGTCATCAAATCAGCAGGTTTGGACTGGACTGTGTAGGGGTCTGGTCAGTATCCATTCAAACTCCTCAACGATATCAGACTCCCATCTCGTACCCCCACGCCTAACCAAGCTGTGGCCCATTCTTAGTAGCCAGCTCATAGTTCAGTCTGTACACTAGAAATAGACTTTGATTTCAGACATTTGAAAAGCTCATGAAAACATCTCAAATAAAAACGATTGCCCAGCACGAGGCACAACCTGGTGATGCTCGGAGCCGAGGTGTGCTGCTCAGACCACTGTACTACGGCAGTTAAACAACGCTCTAAGCAAGCCGCGAGAACACTAAGAATACTGATGAAACCTGATGCTAATAGCGCATTGTTTTTCATTATTTCGTTTTAGCGTCCCCCAAACCATAACCATAACCATAACCACTCGGAATGCCTAAACTGTTAACCTTTGAGTTGTTTCTGTTTTAACTCTTTAACCACGGAGAATTAATGCATAAAAATAGACGTTCATCCATAATACGTCAAATTTCAAAGGGAAACTAGAAGATCTTGTTGCATAGTTGGCTTGGACCTAGAAACTCCTATGTTAGCACTAGCCATTAGAGCTCCAGATACCCACTACCCACTGATTAGCAATCCGTGCTAATTCATTCAATAGACTGTTTAAAACCCATCACCGGCGTCTTTGTTTGCACTGGCCGGCGAGCTATTGACACGGCTAAAATAAACATACACACATGCAACACTCTACGTGGAAACGAAGTCTCTCTCTCACACACACACACACACACACACACACACACACACACACACACACACACACACACACACACACACACACACAGTCTGGGTCTGATCAATGTAAAAACATCACGCCTGTGTCAGAATGTCAGAATCATTATACCCCCTCCACTCCTCCTTTGCTCCCTCCCTCCATCTCACCCTCCTTCTTTCCCTCCTTTCCGGAAGCTGTAACTCCTCAATTCATTACTGGTTCATAACAACCTTTTCCATTACTGTCACAGCCGTTTCTACATGTTAACAAATCAGACCCCTGTGTTCCTGCCGTGTGGTGTGCGTGTCAAAGGGGATGTTTTATGCATCAGGGTAATGTATACAAACCCTATCCCCATGAACATGATACTGCAATGCTGTGCTGAGGTGAGACTCACAAGGTTAATCACATGAATTACAACGGGAAAGAGACTACAGTTGGATGTGTGTGTGTGTGTGTGTGTGTGTGTGTGTGTGTGTGTGTGTGTGTGTGTGTGTGTGTGTGTGTGTGTGTGTGTGTGTGTGTGTGTGTGTGTGTGTGAGAGGGTGTAAGTGTGTGGGTGTGTGTGTGAGTGTGTGTGTGTGTGTGTCAGAGAGAGAGAGTGTGTAGGTGTGTGTGTGTGTGTGTGTGTAAGAGAGAGTGTACGAGTGTGTGTGTGCATGTGCATGTGCGTGTGTGTTAAAATCCACTAGAAATGAAATGAGAATCTGCTCCTTGGATTCTCCACACAAACAGTTGGTGGGAAGAATGTGAGCTGCCTCTAGCAGGGAAGCATAGGGTTTCAGAGCCGTGCCTGGCCTTGGCTGTCTGTTCTCCAACTCACCCAGTCACCACACCTGGAAGCAATACTGAGAAACCCTATTACATAGAATAACAACAGGCTATTTATACCCGTATATCACACGTACTTTATTTTTGTAATGGCGCTGGGTGTTCAGTTGCAAATTGCTTGTGTCACTTTCCCCTGCAACTCGTAAGAAGGTGTTTCTGACTTGCCCAAGAAAATAAGAGAATATCAGCGAGCGCATGTGAGTGCGTGCGTGTGTATGTGTGTGTGTGTGTGTGTGTGTGTGTGTAGGGACAGGATGAAAACGTTATAAATGACATGTCCTCCTAAGCACACACACAAGGGGCCCAGGTAGGTAGGGAGAAATAGGCCAGAGGAACAAGAGAGAGAGAGAGAGAGGACGTCGAAAACTCAGACTTCATCAATCTGTTTCTCTAGTTTAAGGCCAGCTGAAGCACTCTCTTGACCCTGATCCCACCCGTCACAAATGCCCGTTACTTCCTGTGTGGCTTATTGCAGTGTTGGAATGTTCACACATCTGTCTAGTTATTCAATGTCAATACGTCTCTAACCCTTTATTGTGCCAAGTACACTCTGTATGAAAAAGCATTGGCAAGAATAATGTACTAATAAGTTAGGTCTATTGTAATGAACATCAACTTCAACCATTAACAAATGAACCAGCCTGCTGTACACAGCACAACTCCAGAGTCCATTTCCCTAAGGGTCTGTTTGGGTTTTGTTCCTCTGAGGCTGAATCCTCTGTCCCCAAGGAGCTGGCCGCTTGTTCTATTTCTGAGGCGAACCATGGGGTTCTGCAGTTGCTTTCATTTTTCACAGTCTTTAAGGTTTTTAGTCTGTAAACATGATAGTTAATTTTTAAGACTCTTGTCACAAACAATGCACCCTCGAGACAGCAGGAAAACAGGATTTGGGTCCTCTCGAATATAAATACACCACGTTTTTTATTAAAAAAGACTAAATAAAAACCCAAGTAATCCCCTATGCAGCTGCTGGAACGAATGTGAGGAACGCAACAAGATGCAATCAAGGTACAACATCGGTTGGTTTACCACAGAAGTGCATAGCATGCAAAGCTCTCCAGAATTAATCTCTGTATAGTTGTATTTAGTCCTGTTATTTCAAGAATTCTAACTCTTGACTTGTGTGTGTGAATGTGTTATGGGCTGTGTCCGAATATCCATACTAGCTAACTAAAGAGTATGTAAAAAAAATAAAGCTTGATATACTGAACAAAAATATAAACGCAACATGTAAAGTGTTGGTTCCATGCTTCATGAGCTGAAATAAAATACATTTTCCATACGCACAAAAATATTATTTCTCACAAATTTTGTGCACAAATTTGTTTACATCCCTGTTAGTGAGCATTTCTTCTTTGTCAAGATAATCCATACACCTGACAGATGTGGAATATCAAGAAGCTGATTAAACAGCATGATCATTACACAGGTCCACCTTGTGCTGGGGACAATAAAAGGCCACTCTAAAATGTGTGTAATATACACTACTGTTCAAAAGTTTGGGGTCACTCCTGTGTTCCAATAGCATGTTGTGTTAGCTAATCCAAGTTTATCATTTTAAAAGGCTAATTGATAATTAGAAAACCCTTTTGCACAATTATGTTATTATCTTTTGCTGAAAACTGTTGTGCTAAATAAAGAAGGAATAAAACTCGCCTTCTTTAGACTAGTTGAGTATCTGGAGCATCAGCATCAGCCATTTACAACATTAACAATGTCTACACTGTATTTCTGATCAATTTGATGTTATTTTAATGGACAAAAAAATGTGCTTTTAATACAAAACAACAACATTTCTAAGTGACCCCAAACTTATCAATGGTAGTGTATGCTCATTCACAAACATGTGAGTGTCTGTGATCGTTTAAATCTCTGATCGCTTGACCCAGTAAAATAAGAGCTTTTCATTAAAAACACAACTTCATTCAAGAAAACGCTTTTCCCTGTTAAGTCTCATGGCATACATATAGATACAGGGGTTCCCAAACTCTGCTCTGCTGCGCTGTAATTGGTGGGTTCCTGAGAAAAGGAAACAATGTAATTGGAGGGATCCAGACTGCTGTGGTTTAACTGGCAGAGATTTAGACTTTGGGAGGGATTCTAGGGTAACTGAAGGGTGATTGCGTGGAGAGAGCCTGATTGCACAGTACGCTGCTCACAGCTTGACCACTCTGCAGGCTCCACACATTCACATTCTGGAGCTCTCTCTCAGATTCAGAGGGTTTGAGAGTCACATGTACAGGGTTGCAGGTGTGATTGCAGGGTACAGTGAAAATCTTAGGCTCCGAGCTCCAGCATGCAGGACTCAGGGAAATAAAATAATGAAAAGGGAATAAACAACAACACTATAAGCAGAAATAGCAGTATATACATCAGAACTGTAGCAGTGATGAATAAATACATGTCCATTGGGGTGGAGGCAGAGTAAGGACTGTAATGAGTATAGGAGGAGTAAGTATCTGACTAGTGGCGACTATTCAGCAGCCTGTTGGTCTGAGGTTAAAAACTATTGGCCAGTCTTCCAGTTTTTTGCCATGAATCCCTTCCTTCCTTCCTTCCTTCCTTCCTTCCTTCCTTCCTTCCTTCCTTCCTTCCTTCCTTCCTTCCTTCCTTCCTTCCTTCCTTCCTTCCTTCCTTCCTTCCTTCCCAGGCTGGATGAGTCACTATAGCACACTGTGACTGCTTTACACCCTCTACCCATAATCCAACAGTTTGATTCAACCCCAGGCAGCACCAATCAGATCTGCTGCTTGTTGAGTTTTGGCAAACATGCCACTGACTGAAACAAACATGTTAACTAACTAGGCAGAGTAGGGTAAGAATGATGGCATCCATCCCTGCTGCCAGCATGAGGAGCTGTGTCCTGCCAACCCATGCCATGGTGATGCCAGGGTGATGCCAGGGTGATGCCAGGGTGATGAATCGCAGATGCTGTAGGGGGGCAAGGGCAACCCGCTGCTCAGCTCACACGAGTGGGTGCTATGTGTGTGTAAGAGGAAGGGATGGGTGTGAGGAGGTTGGCACAGTCTGATCACGCTACATTCAGCCAAGGGCTCAGAACAAATCTGTTCATTCAGACGGACCATTGTCACAAGTGATCCAACAGGTAAATAATGAACGGACCCTCTCGCACGTCAGATGATTACATGTTTCAACAGTCATATGGAACTCAGTCACAGAGGCAAGAACGCAACTGCAAAAAACATATTGGAATGACCGAACCACTATCACACTTGCATCTCTGAAGTAATACCTCATTAACACCAATATTAACACTAGTAATACCTCATTAACACCAATATTAACACCAGTAATACCTCATTAACACCAATATTAATACTAGTAATACCTCATTAACACCAATATTAACACTAGTAATACCTCATGAACACCAATATTAACACTAATAATACTTCATTAACACCAATATTAACACTAGTAATACCTCATGAACACCAATATTAACACTAGTAATACCTCATTGACACCAATATTAAACACTATGATTACCCCATTAACACCAATATTAACACTAGTAATACCTCATTAACACCAATATTAACACTATGATTACCCCATTAACACCAATATTAACACTAGTAATACCCCATGAACACCAATATTAACACTAGTAATACCCCATTAACACTAGTAATACCTCATTAACACCAATAACACCAATATTAACACTTGTAATACCTCATTAACACTAGTAATACCTCATTGACACCAATATTAACACTAGTAATACCCCATTAACACCAATATTAACACTAGTAATACCCCATTAACACCAATATTAACACTAGTAATACCCCATTAACACCAATATTAACACTAGTAATACCTCACGAACACCAATATTAACACTATGATTACCCCATTAACACCAATATTAACACTAGTAATACCTCATTAACACCAATATTAACACTATGATTACCCCATGAACACAAATATTATCACCAGTAATACCTCATGAACACCAATATTAACACCAGTAATACCTCATGAACACCAATATTAACACTAGTAATACCTCATTAACACTAGTAATACCCCATTAACACCAATATTAACACTAGTAATACCTCATTAACACTAGTAATACCCCATTAACACTAGTAATACCTCATTAACACCAATATTAACACTAGTAATACCTCATTAACACCAATATTAACACTAGTAATACCCCATGAACACCAATATTAACACCAGTAATACCTCATGAACACCAATATTAACACTAGTAATACCTCATGAACACCAATATTAACACTAGTAATACCTCATTAACACCAATATTAAACACTAAGATTACCCCATTAACACCAATATTAACACTAGTAATACCTCATTAACA